>NW_027310306.1:0-107074 GCF_047496795.1 Chiloscyllium punctatum
TTATTTCCTGTCACCCCAGAATCAAACATTGCAGAATTTCACAATCTCAACACACCTCTCCCTCTCTCTCCCCTTCTGTTTCCCCTGCTCTCTCAATTTTTCAAATCTCTCTCTCACTCTCTTTCTCTCACTGTTGTATTTTCTCACCCTACCCTCTCTGTAACCAATATTACTCTGACATTATGACAAGTCTTTAGAGAGTGTCACATCATTTGGGTTTTAATTCCCCCTCTCAGATCCTGGGGATGGACATAGAGTCAAAGAGATGTACAGAACGGAAACAGACCCTTCGGTCCAACCCGTCCATACCGACCAGATATCCCAACCCAATCTAGTCCCACCTGCCATCACCCGGCCCATATCCCTCCAAACCCTTCCTATTCATATACCCATCCAAATGCCTTTTCAATGTTGCAATTGTACCAGCCTCCACCACATCCTCTGGCAGCTCATTCCATACACGTACCACCCTCTGCGTGAAAATGTTGCCCCTTAGGTCTCTTTTATATCTTTCCCCTCTCACCCTAAACCTATGCCCTCTAGTTTTGGACTCCCCGACCCCAGGGACAATACTATGTCTATTTATCCTATCAATGCTCCTCATAATTTTGTAAACCTCTATAAGGTCATCCCTCAGCCTCCGATGCTCCAGGGAAAACAGCCCCAGCCTGTTCAGCCTCTCCCTGTAGCTCAAATCCTCCAACCCTGGCAACATCCTTGTAAATCTTTCAACCCTTTCAAGTTTCACAACATCTTTCCGATTGGAAGGAGACCAGAACTGCACGCAATATTCCAACAGTGGCCTAACCAATGTCCTGTACAGCTGCAACATGACCTCCCAACTCCTGTACTCAATACTCTGACCAATAAAGGAAAGCATACCAAACACCTTCTTCACTATTCTACCTACCTGCGACTTCACTTTCAAGGAGGTATGCACCTGGACTCCAAGGTCTCTTTGTTCAGCAACACTCCCTAGGACCTTACCATTAAGTGTATAAGTCCTGCTAAGATTTGCTTTCCCAAAATGTAGCGCCTCACATTTATCTGAATTAATCTCCATCTGCCACTTCTCAGCCCATTGGCCCATCTGGTCCAGATCCTGTTGTAATCTGAGGTAACCCTGTTCACTGTTCACTACACCTCCAATTTTGGTGTCATCTGCAAACCTACTAACTGTACCTCTTATGCTCGCATCCAAATCATTTATGTAAATGACATACTTTAACACCAGGCTTCAAACCTGCTTTAAAAATGACAGGGCCACAATCTGACAGTAGCCAGTTAACCAGATGCCCCTAAAACCCGGGAACCCCAGAGGAGATTAAACCTCGGGGTAAATAAACACACAATCCATGTCGGCCCCCACGGGGTGCAGCCTGTCAACCAGGCCTCAGGCCTCAGAACCACGTCTCCCTCTGGAGCTTGGCCAAGGCTTCCCTCGGCCTGAACATTTTGGATCTTCACGTTGCAGCTTTCACAACAAAAGTTCATCGGGATAAAAGAAGGAAAAGATTACTTGAAAAGGAATGTGAGAGCATTTTGAAGGCAAGTTACACAGCAAGATCCCAGGTTTAAAATCACCCCCGTCCATCCCCAATGTATTAATGTATCTAACATAGTCAGCAGTTAGGATGGAACATGGTGTGGGAGCAGATCTTCCCAGGGATTGGAGGGGGATAGTGAGGGAACACCATCAGATTCTTACACTCTGCAGTGACCTGGGATCAATTACCTTTTACTGAAAACATTTCCCAACTTGTATGTGCCTGGAGCTCCCTCCAGTCTGAAAGTCTCATTCATCTCTATCATGTCTCCTGTCTCTGAGCCAATGGTATATTCATTCCCAGGATAGGGACAACATGGGGCTAGATACAGAGTAAATCTCCCTCCACACTGTCTGCATCGAATACTCCCAGCACATGTGCAGCATGGGGTTAGATACAGAGTATAGATCCCTCTGCACTGTTCCTATCAAACACACACAGGGTCGGGACAGCATGGGGTGAGATACAAAGTTAGGCAGCATTGTAGACAGTGCAGATGGTACCTTAACATTACAAAGGGATATCGATAGATTGGGTGAATGGGCAAAGCTGTGTTAGATGGAGTTCAGTGTCAGCAAGTGTGTGGGTATCAGGTTGGAGTACAGAGAGGGAGCACAAAGGAGGTTTACAAGAATGATCCTGGAGCTCAGGGATTACATTCTGAGGGGAGACTGGACAAATGAGGCCGTTTTCCTCCAGAATTGAGAAAGCTAAGGGGTGATCTGATCAAAGCCTTCAAGGAATAAACAGAATGAGACAGGATCAATCAAGATCAACGATTCCCACAGGTTGGAGATTCTAGACCAAGAGGGAACAGAGTCTGAGAATGAGGGCCCAGAGTGTTCAGGAGAGATGGTAGGAAGCACTTTGACACACACAGGGTGGGAGAGGTTTGGGACTCTCTTCCACAAACAGCAGTGGATGCTGGATCAGTCGTTGAGGTTAAATCAGAGAGAGATACATGTTTATTCAGTGAAGATATTGAGGGATATGGGCCAAAGGAAGGAATGTGGAGTTAGGCCACAGATTAGTCATGATCCCATTGAATGATGGAACAGGCTCGAGGGGCTGAATGGCCTCCTCCTGTTCCTATGTTCCAAAATAACGATCCTCCTGCACTTTCCCTATCAACCCCTCCCTGGGCAGGGACAGGATGGGGTTAGATACACAGTAAAGCTCCCTTTTCTGTATCACCATCAACCCTTCCCAGGGTAGGGTTGGAACAGGGTTAGGTACAGAGTAAAGCTCCCCCTACACTGTCCCCATCAACCCATCCCAGGATTGTTTAATGGAGCTTTAATATTTGAAAATGCTTCTATTATTCTGTCATTCACTGTCCCTCAGTAACTGTGTGCGCGTTCGTGCGTGCATAAGTGAGAGACTGAGAGAGAGAAACGGAGACAGAGACCAGGGCCCTGCATTACTGGGTCAGGTAGTGTTGTGGAGAAACTATAGAGAACCACCAGGAGACGCAGAGAGTTCTTCAAGAAATAAGTCTTTTATTTGCAAACAAAAAACCGTGACACTGAGAAAGCAGATTCTCGAATGCCCCCGAACCTCAGGGTCCGTGGATTTTTATATAATTTTTGATCATGTTTCTGTGAGCTTGTCAGCATGACCAACTATCTTAATCAAAGTATCTCACTCCAGCTCCACAATAAACCAGTGATGTTAGTTCCCATTACCTCTTTAGTTGTACATTCTACTTGATGTTATTCTAATGTCATGATTAGATATTTATTGCGAACTCTGCTGCAGTGATCTTCCATTGCAGACTAACCTGTCATGATAGATATTTAGCTATTCCATCTATTACAATAGTCTCCTGTCTCAAGCTGACTCGACTAACTATTAGTTAGATATTTTAATGTCATATCCCAAATATTTCCGGTCCCAATCCTGTCATAATAACACTTACCAGAGAAACTTGCTTTATTCCTAGTGTTATCTCATCTGGCCATAGTGACCCTTCAGCCTTAACCTTACTCTGCTAATGGGTGTCAGAATGTTCCACTATGGTTATCCCATCCTGCCCCTGCATTCCACAGACCACAGATTCCCAGTGGTCTTCATGCTTTAACCCTTCCTATGCTTTCATGGTCTTTATTTTCCATCGACCTCACTCCAACAACAATACCATTTATTAGTTAAACAGGATGGAAGACAGCATCAATTCTCAGGAAGTGTTTTACTGTTTCTGTTTTTGTTAAAACACTTGGGCGGTGTGCTGGCTCAGTCAGGAGACTATCTGTGTGGTGTTTGCACATTCACCCTGTGTCTGCGTGGGTTTCCTCCGGGTGCTCCGGTTTCCTCCCACAGTCCAAAGATGTGTCGGTCAGGTGGATTGGTCATGCTCAATTGCCCGTAGTGTTCGGTACATTAGTCAGAGGGAAATTTGCCTGGGTGGGTTACTCTCCGGAGGGTCGGTATTGTTTCCACACTGTCGGGAATCTAATCTATTTATGACATAACATCATACATAGTAATCTGAGATTGACCAGGTTCTGAATTTATTGTTACAATGGTTAAAGACTGTCACCTATATGCCCATCTCTCGTCAACTGGTCTGTTGAATTTCCCTCATGTTTTGCTCGATATACCAAGTGGGAAGTTGCTCAGTGACATCTTAGTTAGGTTACTCCGAAGTCCAAGCCCTCAAACAATAAAGTGCTCCTTTGAGATTAAATTTAAAGGTGTTTCTCTGCAAATGGCCAGACTCAAAATCATCACAGCAGATTCAGCCTTCACTTCACAGCAAAGTATCATCTTCCTTTAAATGGGAATATACATCATCTTAAAAGCTAAGGAAATAATTGTGACTTTAAATAAATACTTCCAGTAACTAACATAATCCAATAAATATTGCATACCTTTTGATATTTTTTACTGGAACTGTTAAGCTCAGACTATTATAAAGTTGTTTAAAACATAAGGAACTACAACTACATTAACACTGAAATGACTAATGTGGACTATTAGACCACTCACAACATTCTTAAGCAGGCAGCCCAGAGCATAACATTGCAGTTTGTTTCGATAAGTGTACAGTGAAAATTACCTGGAATAAAATAGCTCGGTTGCTGACTAGATTTTAAACAGGCACAATCATTACTCACAAAATTACACAAAGAACAAAGAACCCCTACAGAACCCCACCTATCCAGCTCGACGTTATTATGCTGTTCCGAGTACATCAGTTCCAATGTTAAACACCAGTATCAATGCTTCAAGTTGAAGTTGGAGGGCAGAAAAGAGAGTTTCTACACAACTCCCTGTTGAACTTTGCAAACCTGTTCAGCTTAGCTCAGCTAAAGAGCTGACCACTGCCCTTTGATTATGTCGGTGAGTTGTCAAGCACGATCACTTTGGCCTGAAGGCTCATCTGTTTACATGTAAACAAAAGGCCTCTTCAAATCCTTTTTATCTCTGTACCACACCAGACTGATCGGAACCTGCACCCCCCCCCCCCTCCTCCTCCAACAAAAAATCAAGGACAGAGTCTCCTTGAGCCAAGGAACAGCTTTCAGATAAAAATGGACGAGTTTTGTGACACTAAAGAAAGTCCACATTTTTGTTTCAAATGCAATCCCACTGTCTCTGATTACAGATAGTAGCTTTAATTTGGACCCTTGCCAAGTCTAACCTCAATCCTCCAATGTGTAGTCAGCAAACAATCAAACTGCAAGGTCTTGCTTCTTTCAGCAGAAGGACTGCAGTAGTTATTGGGGAGACAGACAGAGGAAGCCGAATCCAGACTGATTAATTCACCAGACTTGGTGCAGTTAATATACTGGTGCAATTATTTTCTGCTCACAACATTTAAAATTCAGTCCTCAGTTATAACTATGTGATCTTTGTTCAGTCTCATTCAACGATGCATGGTTCATCGCAGCTTCTCCCAAGAATTAGGATACAATGTCAGGACAATAAACTTTCCCAAAGTTATTAAGGTTCGAGGGAATGCAGTGAATTGTCACTTTGTTTCAGCACCTGTCAACACAAGTTGTCACCTGCTCCTTTTTCAAATGCACACACTTTTGTTCCACACACAAATCTCTTCACATCACCAAAATCATTTTTCTTGTTTCATATTATCTATTTTTAAAAAATATTACACATTGTGGACAAGATGGATTTTGGCCTGCATTGATGCAGCAATATTCTATAATTTAAAACCAGCTTTCAGGGGAATATCAATAATGGTTTGAACTCACACCAAGCATAGCACAATAGTGTCTGCTGTTCAAATTTTTTTAAAATCCTGCGCTAACATGCCTCAGCAATGTGTAACTTTTCCACTGTCTAGTGGACTCTAGTGAGACCGTCAATCAAGGAGTATACAGTGGGATTTAGGTAAAGTATTGTTACTTCTGCAATCATAATTACTTGAGCAAGGTAAATACACTCACACCAGTGGAGAATTGTTTCAACCAAGAGCTGAGTTCACAAGAATGAAAACTATGTGAAGGAAATATATAATTGTTTGTATTATCTCAGATGTGCATACAAGAATGAAACATGCCTGTAAACAATGGTAGATGTTATAGACAAATAGATAAGGTGCTGTGAGGGTGGAGGTTAAGCCAGATATGCCTGTACAAACAGTAGTTCGAAGCATCTGTTTCCCACTTCTGTAAAAACAAAAACAAACCCCAATTATAGGGTCATAGAGCTCAATATGGATGAGGAATGGGAGGGAATGTTACAAGGGAAACAGATGGCAGTGAAGGAGGATATACCTAACAATGGGCCGCAGCAGGATGTGGTGAAATGGCCAAGCAAGACTTCTACTTTGTTATGTACAAGGCTGGATACGGCAAGAGATAAACAACAGTAATGGGCACCGGGTTGGGAGGAGTGAATCCTATATAAGATATGGACTTGCTAAACTCTGTGCCTTACGGCAGGCACCACGCTTGCAAGTGTATCATAAACAATACTGATTGCTTCAGATCTTGTCTCTGACTGAAATTATTGAAGTGCATGAGCTTTGTTTCTCAAAACTGGGGGTTCATCCGGGATATTCTTCCATTGCTGGGGGGAGTGGCTGGCCCTGGACACTGGGAAGACATGTCCCGTTCCCGATTGAGGAGCGGTCTCGTGTCCCAGTTTGGTCCGCTCCCTTGGGTGACTGGTATGAATCCCACAAGAGAGACATCTGAATCAGACAGTGAACGGAGGTCGATAGAAAATACAGCAGAAAGGGGCAAGGCAACTCTGTGCACAGACCAAGGTAAGAAACCTGACTTTTAAGTATTGCCTTGGTGGCTGAGAAAAGGGGTATTTAATCGCTGAGGGACTGGCGAGGGTCCTGAGAAATGGAGGGTAGGCAGAGTAAGTCAAACTGTGACAAAGTAAAGGAAGAAAAAATCCCTGCTAACATTCCTCCAGAAAGTCCGTTGGGGAGGATGTTGCGGGAATGGACAAGTAAGACTTGTACAAGGGAAAAAGATAAAAAGAAAATGATGAAATATTGTTGTTTATTATGGACCAAAGAACCAATCCTTCGTCCGGCTGTCTTCTGACCAAAGTACAGTTCGGACGAGGATTGGGCATATCAGTATTTAGATTTGTATGTGAATGAAAAACAACCTTTTAGTCAAGAGGAGGTGGACTATGCGTCTTGTTGGAAGGGCAGTTTGGGAATGATGGTAGTAAAGACAAAGGATTCCCCCTCTGCCCCACCCAGTCTCTGGGATCCTCTTGGCTGCTTCCCCCCGCTCCCCCCCCCCACCGTACCATAAAATCAGATTAGGTGGAAATGGAGGAGGAGGAGGAGGAGGAGGAGATAGATGGGGACAGGGAACGGATGACCCACAAGAGGATGAAGAAGGGGTGATGGACGGGGATGTTTTTGTCCCAGACCCTCAATCCTCATCGAAAGAAAAGGAAGATAAAGTAGATGTTGAGGAGACCTCCCGAGTATCTAAACGAAAGCCTAGGGGAGGAAAACAAAAAAAGGGGAAGAACGTAAAGAGTTATCCCCTTCGGGAGGTACCAGTAGGGGACAAAGAGATTGGGTTTGTAAGTGCCCCCCTCACCAGTGGGGAGGTCAGAACATTTAAAAAGGAGATGAAGGTCCTGGTTGAGGATCCGGTAGGGTTGTCTGAACAAATTGATCAATTCTTGGGGCCCAGTCTGTATACATGGACTGAGTTAATGTCTATTTTGAATATCCTATTTACTGGGAAAGAAAGGGGACTTATTCGAGGAGCATCCATTAAAATATGGGACAGGGAATATCCCACTGGGGATGGGGATGCTGGACAGGGAGAGGTGAAGTTTCCCCTCAGAGACCCCCAGTGGGAAAACCAAAACCCGGATCATAGAGAAACAATGAGGGAATTGAAAGACCTGATTCTAAAAGGAATAAGAGAGGCAGTTCCAAAGTCGCAGAATTTGACTAAAGCCTTTGAAGTTAGACAGGAGAAAGATGAGACTCCCTCAGCTTTCTTGAAAAGATTATGAGACTCAATGCGGAAATATTCTGGAATGAACCCTGAGGACCCAGTGGCACAGGGTCTTTTGAAAGTACATTTTGTGACAAAGGCATGGCCAGACATACAGAGAAAGATACAGAAGATAGAAGGGTGGAGTGAAAAGCCATTAGATGAATTATTAAGAGAGGCACAGAAAGTGTTTGTAAAGAGAGAGGATGAGAGACAGAAACAGAAGGTGAAAATGATGGGAGCTACGGTTGGTGAGGTAGTTAATTAAAGAATGGAACCAGTAGTGAGCAACTGGAGGGTGGGTGGCAGCAGGTAGGACAGAGAGGGAGAGGGAGAGGGAGAGGACAAGGGGGAGAGGGAGAGGGAGAGGACAAGGGGGAGAGGACAAGGGGGAGAGGGAGAGGACAAGGGGGAGAGGGAGAGGGAGAGGACAAGGGGGAGAGGACAAGGGGGAGAGGGAGAGGACGAGGACAAGGGGGAGAGGGAGAGGACAAGGGGGAGAGGGAGAGGACAAGGGGGAGAGGGAGAGGACAAGGGGGAGAGGGAGAGGACAAGAGGGAGAGGGAGAGGACAAGAGGGAGAGGGAGAGGACAAGGGGGAGAGGGAGAGGACAAGGGGGAGAGGGAGAGGGAGAGGACAAGGGGGAGAGGGAGAGGACAAGGGGGAGAGGGAGAGGACAAGGGGGAGAGGGAGAGGACAAGAGGGAGAGGGAGAGGACAAGAGGGAGAGGGAGAGGACAAGAGGGAGAGGGAGAGGACAAGGGGGAGAGGGAGAGGAAGAGGGAGAGGACAAGAGGGAGAGGGAGAGGACAAGGGGGAGAGGGAGAGGACAAGGGGGAGAGGGAGAGGACAAGGCGGAGAGGGAGAGGGAGAGGACAAGGGGGAGAGGGAGAGGGAGAGTACAAGGGGGAGAGGGAGAGGGAGAGGACAAGGGGGAGAGGGAGAGGACAAGAGGGAGAGGGAGAGGACAAGAGGGAGAGGGAGAGGACAAGAGGGAGAGGGAGAGGACAAGGGGGAGAGGGAGAGGGAGAGGACAAGAGGGAGAGGGAGAGGACAAGGGGGAGAGGGAGAGGGAGAGGACAAGGGGGAGAGGGAGAGGACAAGAGGGAGAGGGAGAGGACAAGAGGGAGAGGGAGAGGGCAAGAGGGAGAGGGAGAGGACAAGGGGGAGAGGGAGAGGGAGAGGACAAGGGGGAGAGGGAGAGGGAGAGGGAGAGGACAAGGGGGAGAGGGAGAGGGAGAGGACAAGGGGGAGAGGGAGAGGGAGAGGACAAGGGGGAGAGGGAGAGGACAAGAGGGAGAGGGAGAGGACAAGGGGGAGAGGGAGAGGGAGAGGGAGAGGATAAGGGGGAGAGGGAGAGGACAAGGGGGAGAGGGAGAGGACAAGGGGGAGAGGGAGAGGACAAGGGGGAGAGGGAGAGGGAGAGGACAAGGGGGAGAGGGAGAGGGAGAGGACAAGGGGGAGAGGGAGAGGGAGAGGACAAGGGGGAGAGGGAGAGGGAGAGGGAGAGGACAAGGGGAGAGGGAGAGGACAAGGGGGAGCATTTGATGGAGGGTTCGAGCGACAGGGACAGAGATGGAGGTCTCCACAGGCAGGATGCTATTATTGTGGAAAGATAATAGTCACAAATGGTTTAGTGTGATAGATTTAAAGGATGCCTTTTGGGCTTGTCTCTTGGCGGAGGAAAGGAGGAATTTGTTTACCTTTGAGTGGGAAGATCCCAAGACAGGGCGGAAACAGCAATACCGGTGGGCTGTGCACCCCCAGGAGTTTACGGTCTCCCTGAGTTTATTTAGATAGCTGTTAGAACAAATATTAGAGAATTTTAGCAGCCCCAAGGGGACTACCCTGTTGCAGGATGTAGACGACCTCTTAGTAACAGGAAAAAGAAGAGAAAGAGTAGTAGAAGCCACTAACAAATTATTGAATTTCCTGGGTCAGCAGGGACTGAGGGTATCTAAGAACAAACTACAATATGTGGAGTGAGAAGTGAAATACTTGGGACATTTAGTTAGTGAGGGAAAGCGAAAGATAAGCCCGGAACAGATAGAGGGAATAGTGGGAATGACGCTGCCCAGGACTTAACGGGAGTTACGTACATTTTTGGGTCTAACGGGATATTGCAGATTGTGGATTGATTCCTATGGACAGAAGACTAAGAAATTATATCTCAAACTATTAGAGGGGGAACCAAAATGTCTAAGTTGGGATGATCGGGAAAAAGAACGAGTTGAGGAACTCAAAAGAGATCTGATCCATGCCCCCGAGTCAGCCTTACCTTCTCTAGATAAACCTTTCCACCTCTTTGTTACCGTAGATAAGGGAGCGGCTCTGGGAGTATTGACCCAGAGGTGGGGAGGAATGAGACAACCAGGAGCATATCTTTCGAAGCTACTGGATCCAGTATCCCGAGGGTGACCTGAGTGTGTGCAGGCTGTGGCTGCCACTGCACTGTTGGTGGAGGAAAGCAGGAAGCTTACATTTGGGGGAGCCCTAATAGTAAGTACCCCACACCAAGTGAGAACGATCCTAAACAAAAAAGCTGGGTGATGGTTGGCAGACTCGCGGATTCTGAAATATGAGGCAATATTAATAGAAAAGGATGATCTAGTGTTGGTCACGGACAATTCTTTAAATCCAGCTGCCTTTCTTTGGAAAGGGGAAGGAGAATCTCCTTAGAATCCAGGGCACGACTGCCTGACATTATAGAATACCAAACTAAGGTCCGCATGGACCTGAGAGATGTTCCACTTCATGCAGGAGCCCCACAATTTATAGACAGATCATCCCGGGTGACTGAAGGGAAAAGACATAATGGGTATGCAGTCGTCGATCGGATGGAAGGTAGTGTGGTGGAGGCAGGAAGGTTGCCAAATGGGTGGTCAGCTCAGACCTGCGAACTCTATGCATTGGAAAGAGCCCTTAGGGCGTTAGAAAATAAAGAGGGAACAGTATACACTGACTCTAAATATGTATTTGGTGTTGGCACGTTCGGAAAGATATGGCAGGAAAGAGGACTGATCAATACCCGGGGGAAAGAATTAGTACACGAGGAGTTGATTAAACGAGTCTTGGAGTCCCTATTACTCCCCCGAGAAATAGCAGTAGTGCATGTAAATGGTCATCAGAAAGGAAATGAACCTGAAGTTAGGGGAAATAGATTAGCCGATGAAGTGGCTAAGGAAGCAGCCCTGAACCCACAAGAAGTGGTGATCCATTCCCTAATACCTACTGTCCCAGGTCCTAGGGAAGCTCCTATATTTACTGAAAGAGAGGAAAATAATTGAGAGATTTAGGGGCTGTAAAAACAGCAGATGGGCATTGGAGGTTACCTGATGGAAGGGAAATGTTAAACAAAATGATGATGGGAGAGATTATGGCTGTCCTACATCAAGGCAGGCATTGGGGAGTACAAGCAATGTGTGATTTAGTTCTTAGGGAATATGGATGTAAAGGAATATATACAATTGTTAAACAAATATGTGAGGGATGTATAATATGCAGAAAGGTAAATCAGAAAGTCTTGAGAAAACAGACCCCAGGAGGAAGAGACCCAGGATTGAGATCCTTCCAGAGTATACAAGTAGATTATACTGAACTCCCCAGAGTAGGGAGACTAAAGTATATGTTGGTTATAGTAGATCATCGATCTGGTTGGGTTGAAGCATACTCCCGAGCTACTGCCACTGCGAGTGGGGTGTCTAAAACAATATTAGAGAACATAATTCCCCGATATGGGCTAGTGAACCATATAGATTCCGACCAAGGAACTTATTTTACCTCTAAAGTGTCACAGGGGGTAATGAAAGGGTTGGGAATTTCCTGGGAGTTCCATACTCAATGGCACCCGCCATCATCAGGAAGGGTTGAGAGAATGAACCAAACACTCAAACGACAGCTCGCTAAACTGATAATAGAAACCAGGCTCCCTTGGATCAAATGTTTACCTATAGCTCTCTTGTGAGTACGAACAGCCCCAAGGAAAGATTTGGGACTATCCCCCTATGAAATCTTATTTGGATTACCTTATCTGGGAACAAATGGGGAATTGCCACTTCCCGAAACTAAAGACTTGTTCTTAAAGAAGTATATACTGGGTTTGTCCTCCTCTTTGTCTTTCCTCAGGGAACAGGGTTTATTGGCACAGACTCCACCCCTTGAATTCACCGTTCATCCCATCCGGCCGGGAGATTGGGTCTCAGTAAAATCATGGACAGAGACTAAATTACAGCCGGACTGGGAAGGGCCGTACCAGGCTCTTTTGACGACCGAAACGTTAATAAGGATGGTGGGGGAAAGGCTGGACTCACTACACTCGGATCAAAGGGCCAGTGGAAGCTGCAGTTGAGGAAGAAGTCTGGACAGTCAAATCAACGCAAGACCCACTGAAACTCAGCCTAAAGAGACTTTGAGTAACTGATTATACAGTGGTGACACGAGCGCGGGATTATTTCTGTAAGATTGTATATTAAGTCGTTTTGTGCTTCCCCATCATGTTTAGAATGCTGGAGATGCTTAGAGTTATGATGCTAGCTCTCTTCGTATTGGGATTTTGTCAAACACCATTTTCATATGTATTATTAACAGTCCCTGAGTCTGATAATCCACAAGTAATAGACGCTGATGTATGCAGCTTAAATTGTGGGGATGTAGATAATCAGACACAGTCCCACAGCTCTGAGATACATCTTAATCCTATGGGGATGGCCTTGGGGATGGTACTTGGTATAATGGTCTCGTCACAGTACACCGGGTCCCCGTCCGACCAGCTCTCGATTGTCCTGATAAAAAGTGTAACCCAATATACTTAATGATAAAAAAAAACACATGGCACAGAGCAATTCTGGGGGTGGGGGGTAGGGGGGGCACCTATGAGATACAATTAAATGAAACATTTGGGATAGAAATGAAAGCAAATGGGAAGGATTTCTTGGGCTGTTGTTTTTGAATTAGCGTAGGACAGGGAAAACGGGCAGAACTACTGCGTCACCCCTCCCAATGACCCTAAAGTAGTAAAAATTACACAGGAAAAGGACTTAAAACAGACCATCGAAATAGAAACTGGGTACGGGGTTGAATGGGTAAAGTATCCTGTAAAAAGTCTGAACAAGACCAATTGTTATGTATGTGCCTCTGGTCGGACAGTGACCCAGGTGGTTCCCTTTCCGCTCGGGTGGAAGGGAGACAGGAAGGGCATGGAATGTATGATAGCCCTGTATCAGGATGAGACTGCATGGAATGATCGGAACTGTACCTCCCTATCTCTGATGTTCCCTCCCTTGGAGAAGAAAGACTCAAAACCCCCACTCCCCCCACGTTTCCAGCCACAGTCAGAAATCACACGTGGTGTGTGTGTAGACGAGGTACAAATCGGTCTGGAGACTTGGGGGGAGCTGAAATTATGTACAGAGATTAAGGATGTTACTGAAACAGAGAAGGGAGGGAACTACTCAGCACTGAAGGTTCCCCGAGTGGATCTGTGGTGGGACTGTGGAGGCAAAATAGAGAGACCCACCCTCCCTCTGGATTGGAGAGGGATATGTGGAATTGTACAGTTGGCAATTCCATTTACCCTGGCATTTGAGAAGGAAAAGCTAGTAGGGAAAAAGAGAAGGGGTAAGAGATCACTGTTAGACACTTCTTTCAATGACAGGATTTATCTCGATTCTGTAGGAGTCCCTGGGGCGGGGGGGTACCTGATGAATTCAAGGCTCGTAACCAGATTGCAGCAGGCTTTGAGTCAGCTCTCTTCTGGTGGGTAACAATTAATAAAAATATAGATTGGATAAATTACATTTTCTATAATCAACAGTGATTTAATTATTATACAAGAGATGTGGTTAAAGGAATATCAGACCAGCTTGATGTGACAAGTGGGATGGCATGGGAAAATAGAATGGCCCTTGAGATGATTCTAGCGGGAAAAGGGGGTGTGTGTGTGATGTTAGGAGGAAGCTGGTGCACCTTTATTCCTAATAACACTGCACCTGATGGTTCAATCACTCGGGCCTTAAGGGGATTGACTCCCTTAGCAGATGAACAGGCTGAGAATTCGGGAGTAGACACATCTCTCACGGGATGGCTTGAATCCTGGTTTGGAAAATGGAAGGGGGGTGGTGGTTTCTATCCTTCCTTCCCTGACAGTAGTAGCCGGGGTGTTGGTAGCCACTGGCTGTTGTATCATACCCTGTATACGAGGACTCACCCAAAGACTGATTGAGACAGCCTTAATGAAACAGATGCCCCTAAAAGGGAATCAGGCAGGGGAACTTTATCGACTAAATAATGAGGGGATGAGTGAGACCAAGATGGATGAAATCTCCGGAATGATGCTTGTGAATTTCGGGGGCGATGCTTAAAAGAAAAATTGCAGAAGGTAACAAATGGTAATTAAAGAAAATGGGGAAATTGTGGGATGTGGGAAAACTAGTGTTACTTCTGCAATTCCATTTACTTGTACAAGGCAAAAAAAACTCACACCAGTGTGTAATTGTTTTAGCCAAGAGCTGAGTCAACAAGAATGGAAACGATGTGGAGGAAATACATAATTGTTTTTGTATTAGCTAAAATTGTATGCAAGAATGAAACGTGACTGCAAAACAATGGTAGATATTACAGGCGAATAGATAAGATGCTGTGAGTGGAGGAAGTTCAGCTAGGTACGCCTGTACAAACAGGAGATATAAACATCTGTTTCCCACTTTTACAGAGACACAGGAACAAACCCCAATTGAAAGGGTCATAGGGATCAGGGGAAGGTACAGATGGAGGGAGTAGATAATGGTGAAGAAAGAATATGCCTAACAATGACCTACAGCAGGATGAGGTCAAATGGCCTTGTGAGGCCAGAAATAAGCATTTTGTCACAGACAAGGCCGGATAAGGCAAGAGATAAACAGGGGTAATGGGGGTCGGTCTTAGGGAAGTGGACGATGTAAACAGGGGAGGAGCAATGAAAAACAAAAGAAACCAAATTATATAAATATTGTGTATGAATTGAATTTGGGGTGTGTATGTCCCTTGCCTTGTAGACACTGGACATCACACCCTCTTGCAAGAGTAAAATAAAGGACACTACTGATTCAGATTTTGTCTCGGACTGCAATTATTGAAGTGTGTGAGCTTTGTTTCTCATAGTTCCAGACCCTAACCCCTGGATTAATCCGGCCTATCCCACTCTCTCAGACACTGTATTCCAGACCCTAACCACTGGATTAACCCGGCCAACCCCACATTCTCTGACACTGTATTCCAGACACTAAACCCTGGATTAATCCAGCCTATCCCACTCTCTCAGGCACTGTGTTCCAGACCCTAACCACTGGATTGACCCTGCCTATCCCACACCCTCGGGCACTGTGTACTGACCCTAACCCCTGGATTAATTTAGCCTAACCCACACTCTCTAAAAGTGTATTCCAGACAACAAACCCTGGATTAATCCGACCTATCCTACTCTCTCAAGCACTGCTTTCCAGACCCTAAATCCTGGAATATTCCGGCCTATCCCACACTCACACACTGTGTTCCAGACCCTAACGCATGGATTAATCCAGTCTATCCCATAAACTCAGACATTGTATTCCAGACCCTAACCCATGGATTGACCCGGCCTCCCCAAACTCTCTGACACTGTGTTCCCGACCCTAACCCATGGATTGACCCGGCCTCCCCAAACTCTCTGACACTGTGTTCCAGACCCTAACCCATGGATTAATCCCGCCTATTCCACACTCTCAGATACTGTATTCCAGAGCCTAGCCCTTGGATAAATCTGGCCTATCCCACACCCTCAGACCCGTGTTCCAGACACTAATCCCTGGATTATTCCGACCTACACCACTCTCACAAGTACTATAATCCAGACACAAACCCCTGGATTAATCCGGCCTAGCCCACATTCTCAGGCACTGTGTTCCCGACCCTAACCCCGGATTAATCTGGCCTATCCCACACTCTCAGGCACAGTGTTCCAGACCCTATTTCCTGTATTAATCCGACCTATCCCACTCTCTCAGACACTGTTTTCCAGAACCTAACCCTTGGATTAATCCGGCCTATCCCACTCTCTCAGGCACTGTGTTCCAGACTCTAACCCCTTGATTAATCCGACCAATCACACACTCTCAGACATTTTGTTCCAGAATGTAAACCCTGGATTGACCGGGCCTATCCCACACTCTCAGACATTGTATTCCAGACCCTAACCCCTGGATTAATCTGGCCTATCCCACACTCTCAGACACTGTGTTCTAGGACCTAACCCCTGGATTAATCTGGCCTATCACACACTGTCAGACACTGTTCCAGACCCTAACCCCTGGATTGACCCGGCCTCCAACACACTCTTAGACACTGTATTTCAGACCCTAACCCCTGGATTATTCCGGCCTCCCCCAGACTCTCAGGCACTGTGTTCGAGACCCTAAACCCAGGATTAATCCAGCCCATTCCAAACTCTGAGGCACTGTGATGCAGACCCTAACCCCTGGATTAATCCGGCCTATCCCACAGTCTCAGGGACTGTGTTCCAGACACTAACCATTGGATTGACCCGGTCTATCCCACACTCTCAGACACTGTTCCAGACCCTAAATCCTGGACTATTCCGGCCACCCCCACATTCTCAGGCTCTTTGTTCCAGAGCCTAGCCCCTGGATTATTCCGTCCTACCCCACACTCTCAGACACTGTGTTCCAGACCCTAACCCCTGGATTGAATCGGCCTTCTCCACACTTTCCGGAACTTTGTACCAGACCCTAACCCCTGGATTAATCCTGCCTATCCTACTCCCGCACTGTATTCCAGACCCAAACCGCTGGATTAATCCGGCCTATCCCACGCTCTCAGACACTGTGTTCCAGACCGTAACCCCTGGATTAATCCGACCTATCCTACTCCCGCACTGTGTTGCAGACCCTAACCCCTGGATTGACCCGGCCTATCCTACACTCTCAGACACTGTGTTCCAGACGCTAACTCCTGCATTAATCCGGCCTATCCCACTCTCTCAGACACTGTGTTCCAGACCCTAACACCTGGATAGACCCGGTGTCCCCACACTCTCAGGCACTGAATTCCAGACCCTAACTCCTGCATTAATCCAGCCTATCCCACACTCTCAAACGTTGTGTCCCAGACCTTCACACCTGGATTAATCCAGCCTATCCCTCACGCTCATACACTGTGTTCCAGACCCCAACCCATGGATTAATCCAGTCAATACACACTCTCAGGCACTGTGTTTCAGACACTAACCCCTGGATTAATCCGACCTATCCCACTCTCTCAAGCACTGCATTCCAGACCCTAACTCCTGGAATATTCCGGTCTATACCACACTCACACACTGTGTTCCAGACCCTAACCCCTGGATTAATCTGGTCTATCCCATAAACTCAGACAATGTATTCCAGACCCTAACCCCTGGATTGACTCGGCCACCCCAAACTCTCTGACACTGTGTTCCAGATCCTAACCCCTGGATTAATCCAGTCAATACACACTCTCAGGCACTGTGTTTCAGACACTAACCCCTGGATTAATCCGACCTATCCCACTCTCTCAAGCACTGCATTCCAGACCCTAACACCTGGATTATTACGGCCTCCCCAAACTCTCATGCACTTTGTTCCAGACCCTAATCCCTGGATTAATCTGGCGTACCCACACTCTCAGACACCCTGTGTTCCAGACTCTAACCCCTGGATTAATCCGGCCCATCCCACACTCCTAAATAATTTGTTCCAGACTCTAAACCCGGGATTGAATCGGCCTTCCCCACACGTTCCGGCACTTTGTACCAGACCCTAATCCCTGGATTAATCCGGCCTATCCTACTCCCGCAGACACTGAATTCCAGACCCACACTGCTGGATTCATCCAGCCTATCCCACACTCTCAGACACTGTGTTCCAGACCCTAATCCCTGGATTAATCCGGCCTATCCTACTCCCGCAGACACTGAATTCCAGACCCACACTGCTGGATTAATCCGGACTATCCCACACTCTCTGACACTGTGTTTCAGACCCTAACCCCTGGATTGACCTGGCCTATCCCATACTCTCAGGCACAGTGTTCCAGACCGTAACTCCTGCATTAATTCAGTCTATCCCACACTCTCAAATGCTGTGTCCCAGACCTCAACACCTGGATTAATCCGACCGATCCCACACTCTCAGAAATTGTGTTCCAGATCCTAACCCCTGGATAGACCGGGCCTATCCTACACTCTCAGACACTGTGTTCCAGGCCCTAACCCCTGGATTAATCCGGCCTCTCCCACACTCTCAGGCTCTTTGTTCCAGACCCTAATCCCTGGAATCTTCCGGCCTACCCCACACTCTCAGACACTGTGTTCCAGACCCGAACCTATGGATTATTCCGGCCCATCCCACACTCTCAGACACTGTGTTTGACACTAACCCCTGGACTATTCCGGCCAACTCCACACCCTCAGCCACTGTGTTCCAGACACTAACCCCTGGATTGTTCCGGCCTATCCCACACCCTCAGCCACTGTGTTCCATACGCGAACCCATGCATTAATCCGGCCTATCCCAGACTTACCAGCACTTTGGTCCAGACCCTAAGCCCTGGATTTTCCGGCCTATCCCACACTCTCAGGCACTTTGTTCCAGATCCTAACCCCTGGATTAGTCCGGCCAATCCCTCACTCTCAGACACTGTGTTCCACACCGTAATGCATGGATTAATCCGGCCTATCCCACACTCCCAGATACTTTATTCCAGTCTCTAACCCAGGGATTCACCCGGCCACACCAAACTCTCTGACACTGTGTTCGAGACCCTAAATTCTGGATTGAACTGGCCATCAGTTCATCTCTTGGATCATCTCCTCGAGCCTGTGTGAGTTAGATTGTCAGAGTGGGGTCAGTCTGCTCTTCCCTGGGTGTGTTACATTGACAGAGTGGGGTCAGTCTGCTCTTCCCTGGGTGTGTTACATTGACAGAGTGGGGTCAGTCTTCTCTTCCCTGGGTGTGTTACATTGACAAAGTGGGGTCAGTCTGCTCTTCCCTGGGTGTGTTACATTGACACAGTGAGTTCAGTCTGCTCTTCCCTGGGTGGGTTACATTGACAGAGTGGGGTCAGTCTGCTCTTCCCTGGGTGTGTTACATTGACAGAGTGGGGTCCGTCTGTTCTTCCCTGGGTGTGTTACATTGACAGAGTGGGGTCAGTCTGCTCTTCCCTGGGTGTGTTACATTGACAGAGTGGGGTCAGTCTGCTCTTCCCTGGGTGGGCGACACTGACAGAGTGGGGTCAGTCTGCTCTTCCCTGGGTGTGTTACATTGACAGAGTGGGGTCAGTCTGCTCTTCCCTGGGTGTGTTACATTGACAGAGTGGGGTGAGTCTGCTCTTCCCTGGGTGTGTTATATCGACAGAGTGGAATCAGTTTGCTCTTCCCTGGGTGGGTTACATTGACAGAGTGGGGTCAGTCTGCTCTTCCCCGGGTGAGTTACATTAACAGAGTGGGGTCTATCTGCTCTTCCCTGGGTGAGTTACATTGACAGAGTGGGGTCAGTCCGCTCTTCTCTGGGTGTGTTACATTGACAGAGTGGGGTCAGTCTGCTCTTCTCTGGGTGTGTTACTTTGACAGAGTGGGGTCAGTCTGCTCTTCACTGGGTGGGTTACATTGACAGAGTGGGGTCAGTCCGCTCGTCTCTGGGTGTGTTACATTGACAGAGTGGGGTCAGTCTGCTCTTCTCTGGGTGTGTTACTTTGACAGAGTGGGGTCAGTCTGATCTTCCCTGGGTGTGTTACACTGACAGAGTGGGGTCAGTCTGCTCTTCCCTGGGTGTGTTACATTGACAGAGTGGGGTCAATCTGCTCTTCCCTGGGTGTGTTACATTGACAGAGTGGGGTAAGTCTGCTCTCCCCTGGGTATCTGACATTGACAGAGTGGGGTCAGTCCGTTCTTCCCTGGGTGTGTTACATTGACAGAATGGGGTCAGTGTGCACATCACTGGGTGGGTTACATTGACAGAGTGGGGTAAGTCTGCAGTTCACTGTGTGAGTAATTTTGCAGAAGAGGACATTCTGCTCTTCTCTGGGTGGGTTACATTGACAGAGTGAGGTCAGTCTGCTCTTCCCTGGGTTTGTTACATTGACAGAGTTTGGTCAGTCTGCTCTTCCCTGGGTGTGATACATTGACAGAGTTGGGTCAGTGTGCTCTTCCCAGGGCGTGTCACATTGACAGAGTGGGGTCAGTCTGCTCTTTTATGGGTGTGTTACATTGACAGAGTGAGGTTAGTCTGCTCTTCCCAGGGCGTGTCACATTGACAGAGTGGGGTCAGTCTGTTCTTCCTTGGGTGTGTTAAATTGACAGTGTTGGGTCAGTCTGCTCTTCCCTGGGTGTGTTACATTGACAGAGTGGCGTCAGTCTGTTCTTCCCTGGGAGTGTTACTGTGACAGGGTGGTGTCAGTCTGTTCTACCCTGGGTGTGTTACATTGACAGAGTGGGGTCAGTCTGCTCTTCCCTGGGTGTTTTAAATTGACAGAGTGGGGTCAGTCTGTTCTTCCCTTGGTGTGTTACATTGACAGAGTGGTATCTGTCTGCTCTTCCCTGGGTGTGTTACGTTGACAGAGTGGGGTCAGTCTGTTCTCCCATTGTGTGTTACATTGACAGAGTGGGGTCAGTCTGCTCTTCCCTGGGTGTGTTACAATGACAGAGTGGGGTCAGTGTGCACATCACTGGGTGGGTTACATTGACAGAGTGGGGTAAGTCTTCAGTTCACTGTGTGAGTAATTTTGCAGAAGAGGACATTCTGCTCTTCTCTGGGTGGGTTACATTGAAAGAGTGAGGTCAGTCTGCTCTTCCCTGGGTTTGTTACATTGACAGAGTTTGGTCAGTCTGCTCTTCCCTGGGTGTGTTACATTGACAGAGTTGGGTCAGTGTGCTCTTTCCAGGGCGTGTCACATTGACAGAGTGGGGACAGTCTGCTCTTTTATGGGTGGGTTACATTGACAGAGTGGGGTCAGTCTGATCTTCCCTGGTTGTGTTACATTGACAGAGTGAGTTCAGTCTGCTCTTCCCTGGGTGTGTTACATTGACAGAGTGGGGTCAGTCTTCTCTTCCCTGGGTGTGTTACATTGACTGATTGGGGTCAGTCTGCTCTTCCCCAAGTGTGTTACATTGACACAGTGGGGTCAGTCTGCTCTTCCCTTGGTGTGTTACAATGACAGAGTGGGGTCAGTGTGCAATTCCCTGGGTGTGTTACTTTGACAGAGTGGGGGTCAGTCTGCTCTTCCCAGTGCGTGTCACATTGACAGAGTAGGGTCAGTCTGCTCTTTTATGGGTGGGTTTACATTGACTGAGTGGGGTCAGTCTGCTCTTCCCTGGGTGTTTTACATTGACAGAGTGGGGTCAGTCTGTTCTTCCCTGGGTGTGTTACATTGACAGAGTGGGTTCAGTCTGCTCTTCCCTGGGTGTTTTACATTGAAAGAGTGGGGTCAGTCTGTTCTTCCCTGGGTGTGTCACATTGACAGAGTGGGTTCAGTCTGCTCTTCCCTGGGTGTGTTACATTGACAGAGTGGGGTCAGTCTGTTCTCCCAGGGTTTGTTACATTGACAGAGTGGGGTCAGTCTGCTCTTCCCTTGCTGTGTTACAATGACAGAGTGGGGTCAGTGTGCACTTCCCTGTGTGTGTTACATTGACAGAGTGGGGGTCAATCTGCTCTTCCCAGGGTGTGTTACATTGACAGAGTGGGGTCAGTCTGTTCTCCCATTGTGTGTTACATTGACAGAGTGCGGTCAGTCTGCTCTTCCCTGGGTGTGTTACAATGACAGAGTGGGGTCAGTGTGCACATCACTGGGTGGGTTACATTGACAGAGTGGGGTAAGTCTTCAGTTCACTGTGTGAGTAATTTTGCAGAAGAGGACATTCTGCTCTTCTCTGGGTGGGTTACATTGACAGAGTGGGGTCAGTCTGCTCTTCCCTGCGTTTGTTCCATTGACAGAGTTTGGTCAGTCTGCTCTTCCCTGGGTGTGTTACATTGACAGAGTGGGGTCAGTCTGATCTTCCCTGGTTGTGTTACATTGACAGAGTGAGTTCAGTCTGCTCTTCCCTGGGTGTGTTACATTGACAGAGTGGTATCTGTCTGCTCTTCCCAGGGCCTGTCACATTGACAGAGTGGGGAGAGTCTGCTCTTTTATGGGTGTGTTACATTGACAGAGTGGGGTCAGTCTGTTCTTCCCTGGGTGTGTTACATTGACAGAGTCGGGTCAGTCTGCTCTTCCCTGGGTGTGTTACATTGACAGAGTGGGGTCAGTCTGCTCTTCCCTGGGTGTGTTACATTGACAGAGTGGGGTCAATCTGCTCTTCCCTGGGTGTGTTTAATTGACAGACTGGGGTCAGTTTGCTCTTCCCTGGGTGTGTTACATTGACAGAGTGGTGTCAGTCTGCTCTTCCCTGGGTGTGTTACATTGACAGAGTGGTGTCAGTCTGCTCTTCCCTGGGTGTGTTCCATTGACAGAGTGGCGTCAGTCTGTTCTCCCAGGGTTTGTTACATTGACAGAGTGGGGTCAGTCTGTTCTTCCCTGGGTGTGTTACATTGACAGAGTAAGGTCAGTCTGCTCTTCCCTGGGAGGGTTACATTGACAGAGTGGGGTCAGTCTTCTCTTCCCTGGGTGTGTTACATTGACAGATTGGGGTCAGTCTGCTCTTCCCCAAGTTGGTTACATTGACACAGTGGGGTCAGTCTGTTTTTCCCTGGGTGTGTTACATTGACAGATTGGGGTCAGTCTGCTCTTCCCTGGCTTAGTTACGTTGACAGAGTGGGGTCAGTCTGCTCTTTTATGGGAGGGTTACATTGACAGAGTGGGGTCAGTCTTCTCTTCCCTGGGTGTGTTACATTGACTGATTGGGGTCAGTCTGCTCTTCCCCAAGTGTGTTACATTGACACCGTGGGGTCAGTCTGCTCTTCCATTGGTGTGTTACAATGACAGGGTGCGGTCAGTCAGCTCTTCCCTGAGAGTGTCACATTGACAGAGTGGGGTCAGTCTGCTCTTCACTGAGAGTGTCACATTGACAGATTGGGGTCAGTCTGCTCTTCCCTGGGTGTGTGACATTGACAGAGTGCGGTCAGTCTGCTCTTCCCTGGGTGAGTTACATGGAGGGAGAGGGGTCAGTCTGCTCTTCACTGGGTGGGTTACATTGACAGAGTGGGGTCAGTCCGCTCTTCTCTGGGTGTGTTACATTGACAGAGTGGGGTCAGTCTGCTCTTCTCTGGGTGTGTTACTTTGACAGAGTGGGGTCAGTCTGCTCTTCACTGGGTGGGTTACATTGACAGAGTGGGGTCAGTCCGCTCGTCTCTGGGTGTGTTACATTGACAGAGTGGGGTCAGTCTGCTCTTCTCTGGGTGTGTTACTTTGACAGAGTGGGGTCAGTCTGATCTTCCCTGGGTGTGTTACACTGACAGAGTGGGGTCAGTCTGCTCTTCCCTGGGTGTGTTACATTGACAGAGTGGGGTCAATCTGTTCTTCCCTGGGTGTGTTACATTGACAGAGTGGGGTAAGTCTGCTCTCCCCTGGGTGTCTGACATTGACAGAGTGGGGTCAGTCCGTTCTTCCCTGGGTGTGTTACATTGACAGAATGGGGTCAGTGTGCACATCACTGGGTGGGTTACATTGACAGAGTGGGGTAAGTCTGCAGTTCACTGTGTGAGTAATTTTGCAGAAGAGGACATTCTGCTCTTCTCTGGGTGGGTTACATTGACAGAGTGAGGTCAGTCTGCTCTTCCCTGGGTTTGTTACATTGACAGAGTTTGGTCAGTCTGCTCTTCCCTGGGTGTGTTACATTGACAGAGTGGGGTCAGTCTGATCTTCCCTGGTTGTGTTACATTGACAGAGTGAGTTCAGTCTGCTCTTCCCTGGGTGTGTTACATTGACAGAGTGGTATCTGTCTGCTCTTCCCAGGGCCTGTCACATTGACAGAGTGGGGAGAGTCTGCTCTTTTATGGGTGTGTTACATTGACAGAGTGGGGTCAGTCTGTTCTTCCCTGGGTGTGTTACATTGACAGAGTCGGGTCAGTCTGCTCTTCCCTGGGTGTGTTACATTGACAGAGTGGGGTCAGTCTGCTCTTCCCTGGGTGTGTTACATTGACAGAGTGGGGTCAATCTGCTCTTCCCTGGGTGTGTTTCATTGACAGACTGGGGTCAGTTTGCTCTTCCCTGGGTGTGTTACATTGACAGAGTGGTGTCAGTCTGCTCTTCCCTGGGTGTGTTACATTGACAGAGTGGTGTCAGTCTGCTCTTCCCTGGGTGTGTTCCATTGACAGAGTGGCGTCAGTCTGTTCTCCCAGGGTTTGTTACATTGACAGAGTGGGGTCAGTCTGTTCTTCCCTGGGTGTGTTACATTGACAGAGTAAGGTCAGTCTGCTCTTCCCTGGGAGGGTTACATTGACAGAGTGGGGTCAGTCTTCTCTTCCCTGGGTGTGTTACATTGACAGATTGGGGTCAGTCTGCTCTTCCCCAAGTTGGTTACATTGACACAGTGGGGTCAGTCTGTTTTTCCCTGGGTGTGTTACATTGACAGATTGGGGTCAGTCTGCTCTTCCCTGGCTTAGTTACGTTGACAGAGTGGGGTCAGTCTGCTCTTTTATGGGAGGGTTACATTGACAGAGTGGGGTCAGTCTTCTCTTCCCTGGGTGTGTTACATTGACTGATTGGGGTCAGTCTGCTCTTCCCCAAGTGTGTTACATTGACACCGTGGGGTCAGTCTGCTCTTCCATTGGTGTGTTACAATGACAGGGTGCGGTCAGTCAGCTCTTCCCTGAGAGTGTCACATTGACAGAGTGGGGTCAGTCTGCTCTTCACTGAGAGTGTCACATTGACAGATTGGGGTCAGTCTGCTCTTCCCTGGGTGTGTGACATTGACAGAGTGCGGTCAGTCTGCTCTTCCCTGGGTGAGTTACATGGAGGGAGAGGGGTCAGTCTGCTCTTCACTGGGTGGGTTACATTGACAGAGTGGGGTCAGTCCGCTCTTCTCTGGGTGTGTTACATTGACAGAGTGGGGTCAGTCTGCTCTTCTCTGGGTGTGTTACTTTGACAGAGTGGGGTCAGTCTGCTCTTCACTGGGTGGGTTACATTGACAGAGTGGGGTCAGTCCGCTCGTCTCTGGGTGTGTTACATTGACAGAGTGGGGTCAGTCTGCTCTTCTCTGGGTGTGTTACTTTGACAGAGTGGGGTCAGTCTGATCTTCCCTGGGTGTGTTACACTGACAGAGTGGGGTCAGTCTGCTCTTCCCTGGGTGTGTTACATTGACAGAGTGGGGTCAATCTGTTCTTCCCTGGGTGTGTTACATTGACAGAGTGGGGTAAGTCTGCTCTCCCCTGGGTGTCTGACATTGACAGAGTGGGGTCAGTCCGTTCTTCCCTGGGTGTGTTACATTGACAGAATGGGGTCAGTGTGCACATCACTGGGTGGGTTACATTGACAGAGTGGGGTAAGTCTGCAGTTCACTGTGTGAGTAATTTTGCAGAAGAGGACATTCTGCTCTTCTCTGGGTGGGTTACATTGACAGAGTGAGGTCAGTCTGCTCTTCCCTGGGTTTGTTACATTGACAGAGTTTGGTCAGTCTGCTCTTCCCTGGGTGTGATACATTGACAGAGTTGGGTCAGTGTGCTCTTCCCAGGGCGTGTCACATTGACAGAGTGGGGTCAGTCTGCTCTTTTATGGGTGTGTTACATTGACAGAGTGAGGTTAGTCTGCTCTTCCCAGGGCGTGTCACATTGACAGAGTGGGGTCAGTCTGTTCTTCCTTGGGTGTGTTATATTGACAGTGTTGGGTCAGTCTGCTCTTCCCTGGGCGTGTTACATTGACAGAGTGGCGTCAGTCTGTTCTTCCCTGGGAGTGTTACTGTGACAGGATGGTGTCAGTCTGTTCTACCCTGGGTGTGTTACATTGACAGAGTGGGGTCAGTCTGCTCTTCCCTGGGTGTTTTAAATTGACAGAGTGGGGTCAGTCTGTTCTTCCCTTGGTGTGTTACATTGACAGAGTGGTATCTGTCTGCTCTTCCCTGGGTGTGTTACGTTGACAGAGTGGGGTCAGTCTGTTCTCCCATTGTGTGTTACATTGACAGAGTGGGGTCAGTCTGCTCTTCCCTGGGTGTGTTACAATGACAGAGTGGGGTCAGTGTGCACATCACTGGGTGGGTTACATTGACAGAGTGGGGTAAGTCTTCAGTTCACTGTTTGAGTAATTTTGCAGAAGAGGACATTCTGCTCTTCTCTGGGTGGGTTACATTGAAAGAGTGAGGTCAGTCTGCTCTTCCCTGGGTTTGTTACATTGACAGAGTTTGGTCAGTCTGCTCTTCCCTGGGTGTGTTACATTGACAGAGTTGGGTCAGTGTGCTCTTTCCAGGGCGTGTCACATTGACAGAGTGGGGACAGTCTGCTCTTTTATGGGTGGGTTACATTGACAGAGTGGGGTCAGTCTGATCTTCCCTGGTTGTGTTACATTGACAGAGTGAGTTCAGTCTGCTCTTCCCTGGGTATGTTACATTGACAGAGTGGGGTCAGTCTGCTCTTCCCTGGGAGGGTTACATTGATAGAGTGGGGTCAGTCTTCTCTTCCCTGAGTGTGTTACATTGACAGAGTGGGGTCAGTCTGATCTTCCCTGGTTGTGTTACATTGACAGATTGAGTTCAGTCTGCTCTTCCCTGGGTGTGTTACATTGACAGAGTGGTATCTGTCTGCTCTTCCCAGGGCGTGTCACATTGACAGAGTGGGGACAGTCTGCTCTTCCCTGGGTGTGTTACATTGACAGAGTCGGGTCAGTCTGCTCTTCCCTGGGTGTGTTACATTGACAGAGTGGGGTCAGTCTGCTCTTCCCTGGGTGTGTGACATTGACAGAGTGGGGTCAATCTGCTCTTCCCTGGGTGTGATTCATTGACAGAGTGGGGTCAGTTTGCTCTTCCCTGGGTGTGTTACATTGACAGAGTGGTGTCAGTCTGCTCTTCCCTGGGTGTGTTACATTGAGAGAATGAGGTTAATCTGCCCTTCCCTAGGTGTGTTCCATTGACAGAGTGGCGTAAGTCTGTACTCCCAGGGTTTGTTACATTGCCAGAGTGGGGTCAGTCTGTTCTTCCCTGGGTGTGTTACATTGACAGAGTAAGGTCAGTCTGCTCTTCCCTGGGAGGGTTACATTGACAGAGTGGGGTCAGTCTTCTCTTCCCTGGGTGTGTTACATTGACTGATTGGGGTCAGTCTGCTCTTCCCCAAGTGTGTTACATTGACACAGTGGGGTCAGTCTGCTCTTCCCTTGGTGTGTTACAATGAGAGAGTGGGGTCAGTGTGCAATTCCCTGGGTGTGTTACTTTGACAGAGTGGGGGTCAGTCTGATCTTCCCAGGGTGTGTTGCATTGACAGAGTGTGGTCAGTCTGCTCTTCCCAGGGCGTGTCACATTGACAGAGTGGGGTCAGTCTGCTCTTTTATGGGTGGGTTACATTGACTGAGTGGGGTCAGTCTGCTCTTCCCTGGGTGTTTTACATTGACAGAGTGGGGTCAGTCTGTTCTTCCCTGGGTGTGTTACATTGACAGAGTGGGTTCAGTCTGCTCTTCCCTGGGTGTTTTACATTGACAGAGTGGGGTCAGTCTGTTCTTCCCTGGGTGTGTCACATTGACAGAGTGGGTTCAGTCTGCTCTTCCCTGGGTGTGTTACATTGACAGAGTGGGGTCAGTCTGTTCTCCCAGGGTTTGTTACATTGACAGAGTGGGGTCAGTCTGCTCTTCCCTTGCTGTGTTACAATGACAGAGTGGGGTCAGTGTGCACTTCCCTGTGTGTGTTACATTGACAGAGTGGGGGTCAATCTGCTCTTCCCAGGGTGTGTTACATTGACAGAGTGGGGTCAGTCTCTTCTCCCATTGTGTGTTACATTGACAGAGTGCAGTCAGTCTGCTCTTCCCTGGGTGTGTTATAATGACAGAGTGGGGTCAGTGTGCACATCACTGTGTGGGTTACATTGACAGAGTGGGGTAAGTCTTCAGTTCACTGTGTGAGTAATTTTGCAGAAGAGGACATTCTGCTCTTCTCTGGGTGGGTTACATTGACAGAGTGGGGTCAGTCTGCTCTTCCCTGCGTTTGTTCCATTGACAGAGTTTGGTCAGTCTGCTCTTCCCTGGGTGTGTTACATTGACAGAGTGGGGTCAGTCTGATCTTCCCTGGTTGTGTTACATTGACAGAGTGAGTTCAGTCTGCACTTCCCTGGGTGTGTTACATTGACAGAGTGGTATCTGTCTGCTCTTCCCAGGGCCTGTCACATTGACAGAGTGGGGACAGTCTGCTCTTTTATGGGTGTGTTACATTGACAGAGTGGGGTCAGTCTGCTCTTCCCTTGCTGTGTTACAATGACAGAGTGGGGTCAGTGTGCACTTCCCTGTGTGTGTTACATTGACAGAGTGGGGGTCAATCTGCTCTTCCCAGGGTGTGTTACATTGACAGAGTGGGGTCAGTCTCTTCTCCCATTGTGTGTTACATTGACAGAGTGCAGTCAGTCTGCTCTTCCCTGGGTGTGTTATAATGACAGAGTGGGGTCAGTGTGCACATCACTGTGTGGGTTACATTGACAGAGTGGGGTAAGTCTTCAGTTCACTGTGTGAGTAATTTTGCAGAAGAGGACATTCTGCTCTTCTCTGGGTGGGTTACATTGACAGAGTGGGGTCAGTCTGCTCTTCCCTGCGTTTGTTCCATTGACAGAGTTTGGTCAGTCTGCTCTTCCCTGGGTGTGATACATTGACAGAGTGGGGTCAGTCTGATCTTCCCTGGTTGTGTTACATTGACAGAGTGAGTTCAGTCTGCACTTCCCTGGGTGTGTTACATTGACAGAGTGGTATCTGTCTGCTCTTCCCAGGGCCTGTCACATTGACAGAGTGGGGACAGTCTGCTCTTTTATGGGTGTGTTACATTGACAGAGTGGGGTCAGTCTGTTCTTCCCTGGGTGTGTTACATTGACAGAGTAGGGTCAGTCTGCTCTTCCCTGGCTGTGTTACATTGACAGAGTGGGGTCCGTCTGCTCTTCCCTGGGTGTGTTACATTGACAGAGTCGGGTCAGTCTGCTCTTCCCTGGGTGTGTTACATTGACAGAGTGGGGTCAGTCTGCTCTTCCCTGGGTGTGTTACATTGACAGAGTGGGGTCAATCTGCTCTTCCCTGGGTGTGTTTCATTGACAGAGTGGGGTCAGTTTGCTCTTCCCTGGGTGTGTTACATTGACAGAGTGGTATCTGTCTGCTCTTCCCAGGGCCGGTCACATTGACAAAGTGGTGACTGTCTGCTCTTTTATGGGTGTGTTACATTGACAGAGTGGGGTCAGTCTGTTCTTCCCTGGGTGTGTTACATTGACAGAGTAGGGTCAGTCTGCTCTTCCCTGGCTGTGTTACATTGACAGAGTGGGGTCCGTCTGCTCTTCCCTGGGTGTGTTACATTGACAGAGTCGGGTCAGTCTGCTCTTCCCTGGGTGTGTTACTTTGACAGAGTGGGGTCAGTCTGTTCTTCCCTGGGTGTGTTACATTGACAGAGTAAGGTCAGTCTGCTCTCCCCTGGGAGGGTTACATTGACAGAGTGGGGTCAGTCTTCTCTTCCCTGGGTGTGTTACATTGACAGATTGGGGTCAGTCTGCTCTTCCCCAAGTTGGTTACATTGACACAGTGGGGTCAGTCTGTTTTTCCCTGGGTGTGTTACATTGACAGATTGGAGTCAGTCTGCTCTTCCCTGGCTTAGTTACATTGACAGAGTGGGGTCAGTCTGCTCTTCCCTGGGTGTGTTACATTGACTGATTGGGGTCAGTCTGCTCTTCCCCAAGTGTGTTACATTGACACAGTGGGGTCAGTCTGCTCTTCCATTGGTGTGTTACAATGACAGAGTGGGGTCAGTGTGCACTTCCCTGGGTGTGTTACTTTGACAGAGTGGGGGTCAGTCTGCTCTTCCCAGGGCGTGTCACATTGACAGAGTGGGGACAGTCTGCTCTTTTATGGGTGGGTTACATTGACTGAGTGGGGTCAGTCTGCTCTTCCCTGGGTGTTTTACATTGACAGAGTGGGGTCAGTCTGTTTTTCCCTGGGTGTGTTACATTGACAGAGTGGGTTCAGTCTGCTCTTCCCTGGGTGTTTTACATTGACAGAGTGGGGTCAGTCTGTTTTTCCCTGGGTGTGTCACATTGACAGAGTGGGTTCAGTCTGCTCTTCCCTGGGTGTGTTCCATTGACAGAGTGGGGTCAGTCTGTTCTCCCAGGGTTTGTTACATTGACAGAGTGGGGTCAGTCTGCTCTTCCCTTGCTGTGTTACAATGACAGAGTGGGGTCAGTGTGCACTTCCCTGTGTGTGTTACATTGACAGAGTGGGGGTCAATCTGCTCTTCCCAGGGTGTGTTACATTGACAGAGTGGGGTCAGTCTGTTCTCCCATTGTGTGTTACATTGACAGAGTGCGGTCAGTCTGCTCTTCCCTGGGTGTGTTATAATGACAGAGTGGGGTCAGTGTGCACATCACTGGGTGGGTTACATTGACAGAGTGGGTTAAGTCTTCAGTTCACTGTGTGAGTAATTTTGCAGAAGAGGACATTCTGCTCTACTCTGGGTGGGTTACATTGAAAGAGTGAGGTCAGTCTGCTCTTCCCTGGGTTTGTTACATTGACAGAATTGGGTCAGTGTGCTCTTCCCAGGACGTGTCACATTGACAGAGTGGGGACCGTCTGCTCTTTTATGGGTGGGTTACATTGACAGAGTGGGGTCAGTCTGCTCTTCCCTGGGTGTGTTACATTGACAGAGTGGGGTCAGTCTGATCTTCCCTGGTTGTGTTACATTGACAGAGTGAGTTCAGTCTGCTCTTCCCTGGGTGTGTTACATTGACAGAGTGGGGTCAGTCTGCTCTTCCCTGGGAGGGTTACATTGACAGAGTGGGGTCAGTCATCTCTTCCCTGGGTGTGTTACATTGACAGAGTGGGGTCAGTCTGATCTTCCCTGGTTGTGTTACATTGACAGAGTGAGTTCAGTCTGCTCTTCCCTGGGTGTGTTACATTGACAGAGTGGTATCTGTCTGCTCTTCCAAGGGCGTGTCACATTGACAGAGTGGGGACAGTCTGCTCTTTTATGGGTGTGTTACATTGACAGAGTGGGGTCAGTCTGTTCTTCCCTGGGTGTGTTACATTGACAGAGTAGGGTCAGTCTGCTCTTCCCAGGGCGTGTCACATTGACAGAGTGGGGACAGTCTGCTCTTCCCTGGGTGTGTTACATTGACAGAGTCGGGTCAGTCTGCTCTTCCCTGGGTTTGTTACATTGACAGAGTGGGGTCAGTCTGCTCTTCCCTGGGTGTGTTACATTGACAGAGTGGGGTCAATCTGCTCTTCCCTGGGTGCGTTTCATTGACAGAGTGGGGTCAGTTTGCTCTTCCCTGGGTGTGTTACATTGACAGAGTGGTGTCAGTCTGCTCTTCCCTGGGTGTGTTACATTGACAGAGTGAGGTTAGTCTGCCCTTCCCTAGGTGTGTTCCATTGACAGAGTGGCGTCAGTCTGTTCTCCCAGGGTTTGTTACATTGCCAGAGTGGGGTCAGTCTGTTCTTCCCTGGGTGTGTTACATTGACAGAGTAAGGTCAGTCTGCTCTTCCCTGGGAGGGTTACATTGACAGAGTGGGGTCAGTCTTCTCTTCCCTGGGTGTGTTACATTGACAGATTGGGGTCAGTCTGCTCTTCCCCAAGTTGGTTACATTGACACAGTGGGGTCAGTCTGTTTTTTCCTGGGTGTGTTACATTGACAGATTGGGGTCAGTCTGCTCTTCCCTGGCTGTGTTACATTGACAGAGTGGGGTCAGTCTGCTCTTTTACGGGTGGGTTACATTGACTGAGTGGGGTCAGTCTGCTCTTCCCTGGGTGTGTTACATTGACAGAGTGGGGTCAGTCTGATCTTCCCTGGTTGTGTTACATTGACAGAGTGAGTTCAGTCTGCTCTTCCCTGGGTGTGTTACATTGACAGAGTGGGGTTAGTCTGCTCTTCCCAGGGCGTGTCACATTGACAGAGTGGGGTCAGTCTGTTCTTCCTTGGGTGTGTTAAATTGACAGTGTTGGGTCAGTCTGCTCTTCCCTGGGTGTGTTACATTGACAGAGTGGCGTCAGTCTGTTCTTCCCTGGGAGTGTTACTGTGACAGGGTGGTGTCAGTCTGTTCTACCCTGGGTGTGTTACATTGACAGATTGGGGTCAGTCTGCTCTTCCCCAAGTTGGTTACATTGACACAGTGGGGTCAGTCTGTTTTTCCCTGGGTGTGTTACATTGACAGATTGGGGTCAGTCTGCTCTTCCCTGGCTTAGTTACGTTGACAGAGTGGGGTCAGTCTGCTCTTTTATGGGAGGGTTACATTGACAGAGTGGGGTCAGTCTTCTCTTCCCTGGGTGTGTTACATTGACTGATTGGGGTCAGTCTGCTCTTCCCCAAGTGTGTTACATTGACACCGTGGGGTCAGTCTGCTCTTCCATTGGTGTGTTACAATGACAGGGTGCGGTCAGTCTTCTCTTCACTGAGAGTGTCACATTGACAGATTGGGGTCAGTCTGCTCTTCCCTGGGTGTGTGACATTGACAGAGTGCGGTCAGTCTGCTCTTCCCTGGGTGTGTGACATTGACAGAGTGCGGTCAGTCTGCTCTTCCCTGGGTGTGTTACGTTGACAGAGTGGTTTCAGTCTGTTCTCCCATTGTGTGTTACATTGACAGAGTGGGGTCAGTCTGCTCTTCCCTGGGTGTGTTACAATGACAGAGTGGGGTCAGTGTGCACATCACTGGGTGGGTTACATTGACAGAGTGGGGTAAGTCTTCAGTTCACTGTGTGAGTAATTTTGCAGAAGAGGACATTCTGCTCTTCTCTGGGTGGGTTACATTGAAAGAGTGAGGTCAGTCTGCTCTTCCCTGGGTTTGTTACATTGACAGAGTTTGGTCAGTCTGCTCTTCCCTGGGTGTGTTACATTGACAGAGTTGGGTCAGTGTGCTCTTTCCAGGGCGTGTCACATTGACAGAGTGGGGACAGTCTGCTCTTTTATGGGTGGGTTACATTGACAGAGTGGGGTCAGTCTGATCTTCCCTGGTTGTGTTACATTGACAGAGTGAGTTCAGTCTGCTCTTCCCTGGGTATGTTACATTGACAGAGTGGGGTCAGTCTGCTCTTCCCTGGGAGCGTTACATTGATAGAGTGGGGTCAGTCTTCTCTTCCCTGAGGGTGTTACATTGACAGAGTGGGGTCAGTCTGATCTTCCCTGGTTGTGTTACATTGACAGATTGAGTTCAGTCTGCTCTTCCCTGGGTGTGTTACATTGACAGAGTGGTATCTGTCTGCTCTTCCCAAGGCGTGTCACATTGACAGAGTGGGGACAGTCTGCTCTTCCCTGGGTGTGTTACATTGACAGAGTCGGGTCAGTCTGCTCTTCCCTGGGTGTGTTACATTGACAGAGTGGGGTCAGTCTGCTCTTCCCTGGGTGTGTGACATTGACAGAGTGGGGTCAATCTGCTCTTCCCTGGGTGTGATTCATTGACAGAGTGGGGTCAGTTTGCTCTTCCCTGGGTGTGTTACATTGACAGAGTAGGGTCAGTCTGCTCTTCCCAGGGCGTGTCACATTGACAGAGTGGGGACAGTCTGCTCTTCCCTGGGTGTGTTACATTGACAGAGTCGGGTCAGTCTGCTCTTCCCTGGGTTTGTTACATTGACAGAGTGGGGTCAGTCTGCTCTTCCCTGGGTGTGTTACATTGACAGAGTGGGGTCAATCTGCTCTTCCCTGGGTGCGTTACATTGACAGAGTGGGGTCAATCTGTTCTTCCCTGGGTGTGTTACATTGACAGAGTGGGGTAAGTCTGCTCTCCCCTGGGTGTCTGACATTGACAGAGTGGGGTCAGTCCGTTCTTCCCTGGGTGTGTTACATTGACAGAGTGAGGTTAGTCAGCTCTTCCCAGGGCGTGTCACATTGACAGAGTGGGGTCAGTCTGTTCTTCCTTGGGTGTGTTACATTGACAGAGTGGTATCTGTCTGCTCTTCCCTGGGTGTGTTACGTTGACAGAGTGGTTTCAGTCTGTTCTCCCATTGTGTGTTACATTGACAGAGTGCGGTCAGTCTGCTCTTCCCTGGGTGAGTTACATGGAGGGAGAGGGGTCAGTCTGCTCTTCCCTGGGTGTGTGACATTGACAGAGTGGGGTCAATCTGCTCTTCCCTGGGTGTGATTCATTGACAGAGTGGGGTCAGTCTGTTCTTCCCTGGGTGTGTTACATTGACAGAGTAGGGTCAGTCTGCTCTTCCCAGGGCGTGTCACATTGACAGAGTGGGGACAGTCTGCTCTTCCCTGGGTGTGTTACATTGACAGAGTGGTGTCAGTCTGCTCTTCCCTGGGTGTGTTACATTGAGAGAATGAGGTTAGTCTGCCCTTCCCTAGGTATGTTCCATTGACAGAGTGGCGTAAGTCTGTTCTCCCAGGGTTTGTTACATTGCCAGAGTGGGGTCAGTCTGTTCTTCCCTGGGTGTGTTACATTGACAGAGTAAGGTCAGTCTGCTCTTCCCTGGGAGGGTTACATTGACAGAGTGGGGTCAGTCTTCTCTTCCCTGGGTGTGTTACATTGACTGATTGGGGTCAGTCTGCTCTTCCCCAAGTGTGTTACATTGACACAGTGGGGTCAGTCTGCTCTTCCCTTGGTGTGTTACAATGAGAGAGTGGGGTCAGTGTGCAATTCCCTGGGTGTGTTACTTTGACAGAGTGGGGGTCAGTCTGATCTTCCCAGGGTGTGTTGCATTGACAGAGTGTGGTCAGTCTGCTCTTCCCAGGGCGTGTCACATTGACAGAGTGGGGTCAGTCTGCTCTTTTATGGGTGGGTTACATTGACTGAGTGGGGTCAGTCTGCTCTTCCCTGGGTGTTTTACATTGACAGAGTGGGGTCAGTCTGTTCTTCCCTGGGTGTGTTACATTGACAGAGTGGGTTCAGTCTGCTCTTCCCTGGGTGTTTTACATTGACAGAGTGGGGTCAGTCTGTTCTTCCCTGGGTGTGTCACATTGACAGAGTGGGTTCAGTCTGCTCTTCCCTGGGTGTGTTACATTGACAGAGTGGGGTCAGTCTGTTCTCCCAGGGTTTGTTACATTGACAGAGTGGGGTCAGTCTGCTCTTCCCTTGCTGTGTTACAATGACAGAGTGGGGTCAGTGTGCACTTCCCTGTGTGTGTTACATTGACAGAGTGGGGGTCAATCTGCTCTTCCCAGGGTGTGTTACATTGACAGAGTGGGGTCAGTCTCTTCTCCCATTGTGTGTTACATTGACAGAGTGCGGTCAGTCTGCTCTTCCCTGGGTGTGTTATAATGACAGAGTGGGGTCAGTGTGCACATCACTGTGTGGGTTACATTGACAGAGTGGGGTAAGTCTTCAGTTCACTGTGTGAGTAATTTTGCAGAAGAGGACATTCTGCTCTTCTCTGGGTGGGTTACATTGACAGAGTGGGGTCAGTCTGCTCTTCCCTGCGTTTGTTCCATTGACAGAGTTTGGTCAGTCTGCTCTTCCCTGGGTGTGTTACATTGACAGAGTGGGGTCAGTCTGATCTTCCCTGGATGTGTTACATTGACAGAGTGAGTTCAGTCTGCACTTCCCTGGGTGTGTTACATTGACAGAGTGGTATCTGTCTGCTCTTCCCAGGGCCTGTCACATTGACAGAGTGGGGACAGTCTGCTCTTTTATGGGTGTGTTACATTGACAGAGTGGGGTCAGTCTGTTCTTCCCTGGGTGTGTTACATTGACAGAGTAGGGTCAGTCTGCTCTTCCCTGGCTGTGTTACATTGACAGAGTGGGGTCCGTCTGCTCTTCCCTGGGTGTGTTACATTGACAGAGTCGGGTCAGTCTGCTCTTCCCTGGGTGTGTTACATTGACAGAGTGGGGTCAGTCTGCTCTTCCCTGGGTGTGTTACATTGACAGAGTGGGGTCAATCTGCTCTTCCCTGGGTGTGTTTCATTGACAGAGTGGGGTCAGTTTGCTCTTCCCTGGGTGTGTTACATTGACAGAGTGGTATCTGTCTGCTCTTCCCAGGGCCGGTCACATTGACAGAGTGGGGACAGTCTGCTCTTTTATGGGTGTGTTACATTGACAGAGTGGGGTCAGTCTGTTCTTCCCTGGGTGTGTTACATTGACAGAGTAGGGTCAGTCTGCTCTTCCCTGGGTGTGTTACATTGACAGAGTGGGGTCCGTCTGCTCTTCCCTGGGTGTGTTACATTGACAGAGTCGGGTCAGTCTGCTCTTCCCTGGGTGTGTTACATTGACAGAGTAAGGTCAGTCTGCTCTTCCCTGGGAGGGTTACATTGACAGAGTGGGGTCAGTCTTCTCTTCCCTGGGTATGTTACATTGACAGATTGGGGTCAGTCTGCTCTTCCCCAAGTTGGTTACATTGACACAGTGGGGTCAGTCTGTTTTTCCCTGGGTGTGTTACATTGACAGATTGGAGTCAGTCTGCTCTTCCCTGGCTTAGTTACATTGACAGAGTGGGGTCAGTCTGCTCTTCCCTGGGTGTGTTACATTGACTGATTGGGGTCAGTCTGCTCTTCCCCAAGTGTGTTACATTGACACAGTGGGGTCAGTCTGCTCTTCCATTGGTGTGTTACAATGACAGAGTGGGGTCAGTGTGCACTTCCCTGGGTGTGTTACTTTGACAGAGTGGGGGTCAGTCTGCTCTTCCCAGGGCGTGTCACATTGACAGAGTGGGGTCAGTCTGCTCTTTTATGGGTGTGTTACATTGACTGAGTGGGGTCAGTCTGCTCTTCCCTGGGTGTTTTACATTGACAGAGTGGGGTCAGTCTGCTCTTCCCTGGGAGGGTTACATTGACAGAGTGGGGTCAGTCTTCTCTTCCCTGGGTGTGTTACATTGACTGATTGGGGTCAGTCTGCTCTTCCCCAAGTGTGTTACATTGACACAGTGGGGTCAGTCTGCTCTTCCCTTGGTGTGTTACAATGAGAGAGTGGGGTCAGTGTGCAATTCCCTGGGTGTGTTACTTTGACAGAGTGGGGATCAGTCTGATCTTCCCAGGGTGTGTTGCATTGACAGAGTGTGGTCAGTCTGCTCTTCCCAGGGCGTGTCACATTGACAGAGTGGGGTCAGTCTGCTCTTTTATGGGTGGGTTACATTGACTGAGTGGGGTCAGTCTGCTCTTCCCTGGGTGTTTTACATTGACAGAGTGGGGTCAGTCTGTTCTTCCCTGGGTGTGTTACATTGACAGAGTGGGTTCAGTCTGCTCTTCCCTGGGTGTTTTACATTGACAGAGTGGGGTCAGTCTGTTCTTCCCTGGGTGTGTCACATTGACAGAGTGGGTTCAGTCTGCTCTTCCCTGGGTGTGTTACATTGACAGAGTGGGGTCAGTCTCTTCTCCCAGGGTTTGTTACATTGACAGAGTGGGATCAGTCTGCTCTTCCCTTGCTGTGTTACAATGACAGAGTGGGGTCAGTGTGCACTTCCCTGTGTGTGTTACATTGACAGAGTGGGGGTCAATCTGCTCTTCCCAGGGTGTGTTACATTGACAGAGTGGGGTCAGTCTCTTCTCCCATTGTGTGTTACATTGACAGAGTGCGGTCAGTCTGCTCTTCCCTGGGTGTGTTATAATGACAGAGTGGGGTCAGTGTGCACATCACTGTGTGGGTTACATTGACAGAGTGGGGTAAGTCTTCAGTTCACTGTGTGAGTAATTTTGCAGAAGAGGACATTCTGCTCTTCTCTGGGTGGGTTACATTGACAGAGTGGGGTCAGTCTGATCTTCCCTGGTTGTGTTACATTGACAGATTGAGTTCAGTCTGCTCTTCCCTGGGTGTGTTACATTGACAGAGTGGTATCTGTCTGCTCTTCCCAGGGCGTGTCACATTGACAGAGTGGGGACAGTCTGCTCTTCCCTGGGTGTGTTACATTGACAGAGTCGGGTCAGTCTGCTCTTCCCTGGGTGTGTTACATTGACAGAGTGGGGTCAGTCTGCTCTTCCCTGGGTGTGTGACATTGACAGAGTGGGGTCAATCTGCTCTTCCCTGGGTGTGATTCATTGACAGAGTGGGGTCAGTTTGCTCTTCCCTGGGTGTGTTACATTGACAGAGTGGTGTCAGTCTGCTCTTCCCTGGGTGTGTTACATTGAGAGAATGAGGTTAGTCTGCCCTTCCCTAGGTGTGTTCCATTGACAGAGTGGCGTAAGTCTGTTCTCCCAGGTTTTGTTACATTGCCAGAGTGGGGTCAGTCTGTTCTTCCCTGGGTGTGTTACATTGACAGAGTAAGGTCAGTCTGCTCTTCCCTGGGAGGGTTACATTGACAGTGTGGGGTCAGTCTTCTCTTCCCTGGGTGTGTTACATTGACTGATTGGGGTCAGTCTGCTCTTCCCCAAGTGTGTTACATTGACACAGTGGGGTCAGTCTGCTCTTCCCTTGGTGTGTTACAATGAGAGAGTGGGGTCAGTGTGCAATTCCCTGGGTGTGTTACTTTGACAGAGTGGGGGTCAGTCTGATCTTCCCTGGGTGTGTGACATTGACAGAGTGGGGTCAATCTGCTCTTCCCTGGGTGTGATTCATTGACAGAGTGGGGTCAGTTTGCTCTTCCCTGGGTGTGTTACATTGACAGAGTGGTGTCAGTCTGCTCTTCCCTGGGTGTGTTACATTGACAGAGTGGGGTCAGTCTGTTCTTCCCTGGGTGTGTTACATTGACAGAGTGGGTTCAGTCTGCTCTTCCCTGGGTGTTTTACATTGACAGAGTGGGGTCAGTCTGTTCTTCCCTGGGTGTGTCACATTGACAGAGTGGGTTCAGTCTGCTCTTCCCTGGGTGTGTTACATTGACAGAGTGGGGTCAGTCTGTTCTCCCAGGGTTTGTTACATTGACAGAGTGGGGTCAGTCTGCTCTTCCCTTGCTGTGTTACAATGACAGAGTGGGGTCAGTGTGCACTTCCCTGTGTGTGTTACATTGACAGAGTGGGGGTCAATCTGCTCTTCCCAGGGTGTGTTACATTGACAGAGTGGGGTCAGTCTCTTCTCCCATTGTGTGTTACATTGACAGAGTGCGGTCAGTCTGCTCTTCCCTGGGTGTGTTATAATGACAGAGTGGGGTCAGTGTGCACATCACTGTGTGGGTTACATTGACAGAGTGGGGTAAGTCTTCAGTTCACTGTGTGAGTAATTTTGCAGAAGAGGACATTCTGCTCTTCTCTGGGTGGGTTACATTGACAGAGTGGGGTCAGTCTGCTCTTCCCTGCGTTTGTTCCATTGACAGAGTTTGGTCAGTCTGCTCTTCCCTGGGTGTGTTACATTGACAGAGTGGGGTCAGTCTGATCTTCCCTGGTTGTGTTACATTGACAGAGTGAGTTCAGTCTGCACTTCCCTGGGTGTGTTACATTGACAGAGTGGTATCTGTCTGCTCTTCCCAGGGCCTGTCACATTGACAGAGTGGGGACAGTCTGCTCTTTTATGGGTGTGTTACATTGACAGAGTGGGGTCAGTCTGTTCTTCCCTGGGTGTGTTACATTGACAGAGTAGGGTCAGTCTGCTCTTCCCTGGCTGTGTTACATTGACAGAGTGGGGTCCGTCTGCTCTTCCCTGGGTGTGTTACATTGACAGAGTCGGGTCAGTCTGCTCTTCCCTGGGTGTGTTACATTGACAGAGTGGGTTCAGTCTGCTCTTCCCTGGGTGTGTTACATTGACAGAGTGGGGTCAATCTGCTCTTCCCTGGGTGTGTTTCATTGACAGAGTGGGGTCAGTTTGCTCTTCCCTGGGTGTGTTACATTGACAGAGTGGTATCTGTCTGCTCTTCCCAGGGCCGGTCACATTGACAGAGTGGGGACAGTCTGCTCTTTTATGGGTGTGTTACATTGACAGAGTGGGGTCAGTCTGTTCTTCCCTGGGTGTGTTACATTGACAGAGTAGGGTCAGTCTGCTCTTCCCTGGCTGTGTTACATTGACAGAGTGGGGTCCGTCTGCTCTTCCCTGGGTGTGTTACATTGACAGAGTCGGGTCAGTCTGCTCTTCCCTGGGTGTGTTACTTTGACAGAGTGGGGTCAGTCTGTTCTTCCCTGGGTGTGTTACATTGACAGAGTAAGGTCAGTCTGCTCTTCCCTGGGAGGGTTACATTGACAGAGTGGGGTCAGTCTTCTCTTCCCTGGGTATGTTACATTGACAGATTGGGGTCAGTCTGCTCTTCCCCAAGTTGGTTACATTGACACAGTGGGGTCAGTCTGTTTTTCCCTGGGTGTGTTACATTGACAGATTGGAGTCAGTCTGCTCTTCCCTGGCTTAGTTACATTGACAGAGTGGGGTCAGTCTGCTCTTCCCCAAGTGTGTTACATTGACTGATTGGGGTCAGTCTGCTCTTCCCCAAGTGTGTTACATTGACACAGTGGGGTCAGTCTGCTCTTCCATTGGTGTGTTACAATGACAGAGTGGGGTCAGTGTGCACTTCCCTGGGTGTGTTACTTTGACAGAGTGGGGGTCAGTCTGCTCTTCCCAGGGCGTGTCACATTGACAGAGTGGGGTCAGTCTGCTCTTTTATGGGTGTGTTACATTGACTGAGTGGGGTCAGTCTGCTCTTCCCTGGGTGTTTTACATTGACAGAGTGGGGTCAGTCTGCTCTTCCCTGGGAGGGTTACATTGACAGAGTGGGGTCAGTCTTCTCTTCCCTGGGTGTGTTACATTGACTGATTGGGGTCAGTCTGCTCTTCCCCAAGTGTGTTACATTGACACAGTGGGGTCAGTCTGCTCTTCCCTTGGTGTGTTACAATGAGAGAGTGGGGTCAGTGTGCAATTCCCTGGGTGTGTTACTTTGACAGAGTGGGGATCAGTCTGATCTTCCCAGGGTGTGTTGCATTGACAGAGTGTGGTCAGTCTGCTCTTCCCAGGGCGTGTCACATTGACAGAGTGGGGTCAGTCTGCTCTTTTATGGGTGGGTTACATTGACTGAGTGGGGTCAGTCTGCTCTTCCCTGGGTGTTTTACATTGACAGAGTGGGGTCAGTCTGTTCTTCCCTGGGTGTGTTACATTGACAGAGTGGGTTCAGTCTGCTCTTCCCTGGGTGTTTTACATTGACAGAGTGGGGTCAGTCTGTTCTTCCCTGGGTGTGTCACATTGACAGAGTGGGTTCAGTCTGCTCTTCCCTGGGTGTGTTACATTGACAGAGTGGGGTCAGTCTGTTCTCCCAGGGTTTGTTACATTGACAGAGTGGGATCAGTCTGCTCTTCCCTTGCTGTGTTACAATGACAGAGTGGGGTCAGTGTGCACTTCCCTGTGTGTGTTACATTGACAGAGTGGGGGTCAATCTGCTCTTCCCAGGGTGTGTTACATTGACAGAGTGGGGTCAGTCTCTTCTCCCATTGTGTGTTACATTGACAGAGTGCGGTCAGTCTGCTCTTCCCTGGGTGTGTTATAATGACAGAGTGGGGTCAGTGTGCACATCACTGTGTGGGTTACATTGACAGAGTGGGGTAAGTCTTCAGTTCACTGTGTGAGTAATTTTGCAGAAGAGGACATTCTGCTCTTCTCTGGGTGGGTTACATTGACAGAGTGGGGTCAGTCTGCTCTTCCCTGCGTTTGTTCCATTGACAGAGTTTGGTCAGTCTGCTCTTCCCTGGGTGTGTTACATTGACAGAGTGGGGTCAGTCTGATCTTCCCTGGTTGTGTTACATTGACAGAGTGAGTTCAGTCTGCACTTCCCTGGGTGTGTTACATTGACAGAGTGGTATCTGTCTGCTCTTCCCAGGGCCTGTCACATTGACAGAGTGGGGACAGTCTGCTCTTTTATGGGTGTGTTACATTGACAGAGTGGGGTCAGTCTGTTCTTCCCTGGGTGTGTTACATTGACAGAGTAGGGTCAGTCTGCTCTTCCCTGGCTGTGTTACATTGACAGAGTGGGGTCCGTCTGCTCTTCCCTGGGTGTGTTACATTGACAGAGTCGGGTCAGTCTGCTCTTCCCTGGGTGTGTTACATTGACAGAGTGGGGTCAGTCTGCTCTTCCCTGGGTGTGTTACATTGACAGAGTGGGGTCAATCTGCTCTTCCCTGGGTGTGTTTCATTGACAGAGTGGGGTCAGTTTGCTCTTCCCTGGGTGTGTTACATTGACAGAGTGGTATCTGTCTGCTCTTCCCAGGGCCGGTCACATTGACAGAGTGGGGACAGTCTGCTCTTTTATGGGTGTGTTACATTGACAGAGTGGGGTCAGTCTGTTCTTCCCTGGGTGTGTTACATTGACAGAGTAGGGTCAGTCTGCTCTTCCCTGGCTGTGTTACATTGACAGAGTGGGGTCCGTCTGCTCTTCCCTGGGTGTGTTACATTGACAGAGTCGGGTCAGTCTGCTCTTCCCTGGGTGTGTTACTTTGACAGAGTGGGGTCAGTCTGTTCTTCCCTGGGTGTGTTACATTGACAGAGTAAGGTCAGTCTGCTCTTCCCTGGGAGGGTTACATTGACAGAGTGGGGTCAGTCTTCTCTTCCCTGGGTATGTTACATTGACAGATTGGGGTCAGTCTGCTCTTCCCCAAGTTGGTTACATTGACACAGTGGGGTCAGTCTGTTTTTCCCTGGGTGTGTTACATTGACAGATTGGAGTCAGTCTGCTCTTCCCTGGCTTAGTTACATTGACAGAGTGGGGTCAGTCTGCTCTTCCCTGGGTGTGTTACATTGACTGATTGGGGTCAGTCTGCTCTTCCCCAAGTGTGTTACATTGACACAGTGGGGTCAGTCTGCTCTTCCATTGGTGTGTTACAATGACAGAGTGGGGTCAGTGTGCACTTCCCTGGGTGTGTTACTTTGACAGAGTGGGGGTCAGTCTGCTCTTCCCAGGGCGTGTCACATTGACAGAGTGGGGTCAGTCTGCTCTTTTATGGGTGTGTTACATTGACTGAGTGGGGTCAGTCTGCTCTTCCCTGGGTGTTTTACATTGACAGAGTGGGGTCAGTCTGCTCTTCCCTGGGAGGTTTACATTGACAGAGTGGGGTCAGTCTTCTCTTCCCTGGGTGTGTTACATTGACTGATTGGGGTCAGTCTGCTCTTCCCCAAGTGTGTTACATTGACACAGTGGGGTCAGTCTGCTCTTCCCTTGGTGTGTTACAATGAGAGAGTGGGGTCAGTGTGCAATTCCCTGGGTGTGTTACTTTGACAGAGTGGGGATCAGTCTGATCTTCCCAGGGTGTGTTGCATTGACAGAGTGTGGTCAGTCTGCTCTTCCCAGGGCGTGTCACATTGACAGAGTGGGGTCAGTCTGCTCTTTTATGGGTGGGTTACATTGACTGAGTGGGGTCAGTCTGCTCTTCCCTGGGTGTTTTACATTGACAGAGTGGGGTCAGTCTGTTCTTCCCTGGGTGTGTTACATTGACAGAGTGGGTTCAGTCTGCTCTTCCCTGGGTGTTTTACATTGACAGAGTGGGGTCAGTCTGTTCTTCCCTGGGTGTGTCACATTGACAGAGTGGGTTCAGTCTGCTCTTCCCTGGGTGTGTTACATTGACAGAGTGGGGTCAGTCTGTTCTCCCAGGGTTTGTTACATTGACAGAGTGGGGTCAGTCTGCTCTTCCCTTGCTGTGTTACAATGACAGAGTGGGGTCAGTGTGCACTTCCCTGTGTGTGTTACATTGACAGAGTGGGGGTCAATCTGCTCTTCCCAGGGTGTGTTACATTGACAGAGTGGGGTCAGTCTCTTCTCCCATTGTGTGTTACATTGACAGAGTGCGGTCAGTCTGCTCTTCCCTGGGTGTGTTATAATGACAGAATGGGGTCAGTGTGCACATCACTGTGTGGGTTACATTGACAGAGTGGGGTAAGTCTTCAGTTCACTGTGTGAGTAATTTTGCAGAAGAGGACATTCTGCTCTTCTCTGGGTGGGTTACATTGACAGAGTGGGGTCAGTCTGCTCTTCCCTGCGTTTGTTCCATTGACAGAGTTTGGTCAGTCTGCTCTTCCCTGGGTGTGTTACATTGACAGTGTGGGGTCAGTCTGATATTCCCTGGTTGTGTTACATTGACAGAGTGAGTTCAGTCTGCACTTCCCTGGGTGTGTTACATTGACGGAGTGGTATCTGTCTGCTCTTCCCAGGGCCTGTCACATTGACAGAGTGGGGACAGTCTGCTCTTTTATGGGTGTGTTACATTGACAGAGTGGGGTCAGTCTGTTCTTCCCTGGGTGTGTTACATTGACAGAGTAGGGTCAGTCTGCTCTTCCCTGGCTGTGTTACATTGACAGAGTGGGGTCCGTCTGCTCTTCCCTGGGTGTGTTACATTGACAGAGTCGGGTCAGTCTGCTCTTCCCTGGGTGTGTTACATTGACAGAGTGGGGTCAGTCTGCTCTTCCCTGGGTGTGTTACATTGACAGAGTGGGGTCAATCTGCTCTTCCCTGGGTGTGTTTCATTGACAGAGTGGGGTCAGTTTGCTCTTCCCTGGGTGTGTTACATTGACAGAGTGGTATCTGTCTGCTCTTCCCAGGGCCGGTCACATTGACAGAGTGGGGACAGTCTGCTCTTTTATGGGTGTGTTACATTGACAGAGTGGGGTCAGTCTGTTCTTCCCTGGGTGTGTTACATTGACAGAGTAGGGTCAGTCTGCTCTTCCCTGGCTGTGTTACATTGACAGAGTGGGGTCCGTCTGCTCTTCCCTGGGTGTGTTACATTGACAGAGTCGGGTCAGTCTGCTCTTCCCTGGGTGTGTTACTTTGACAGAGTGGGGTCAGTCTGTTCTTCCCTGGGTGTGTTACATTGACAGAGTAAGGTCAGTCTGCTCTTCCCTGGGAGGGTTACATTGACAGAGTGGGGTCAGTCTTCTCTTCCCTGGGTATGTTACATTGACAGATTGGGGTCAGTCTGCTCTTCCCCAAGTTGGTTACATTGACACAGTGGGGTCAGTCTGTTTTTCCCTGGGTGTGTTACATTGAAAGATTGGAGTCAGTCTGCTCTTCCCTGGCTTAGTTACATTGACAGAGTGGGGTCAGTCTGCTCTTCCCTGGGTGTGTTACATTGACTGATTGGGGTCAGTCTGCTCTTCCCCAAGTGTGTTACATTGACACAGTGGGGTCAGTCTGCTCTTCCATTGGTGTGTTACAATGACAGAGTGGGGTCAGTGTGCACTTCCCTGGGTGTGTTACTTTGACAGAGTGGGGGTCAGTCTGCTCTTCCCAGGGCGTGTCACATTGACAGAGTGGGGTCAGTCTGCTCTTTTATGGGTGTGTTACATTGACTGAGTGGGGTCAGTCTGCTCTTCCCTGGGTGTTTTACATTGACAGAGTGGGGTCAGTCTGTTTTTCCCTGGGTGTGTTACATTGACAGAGTGGGTTCAGTCTGCTCTTCCCTGGGTGTTTTACATTGACAGAGTGGGGTCAGTCTGTTCTTCCCTGGGTGTGTCACATTGACAGAGTGGGTTCAGTCTGCTCTTCCCTGGGTGTGTTCCATTGACAGAGTGGGGTCAGTCTGTTCTCCCAGGGTTTGTTACATTGACAGAGTGGGGTCAGTCTGCTCTTCCCTTGCTGTGTTACAATGACAGAGTGGGGTCAGTGTGCACTTCCCTGTGTGTGTTACATTGACAGAGTGGGGGTCAATCTGCTCTTCCCAGGGTGTGTTACATTGACAGAGTGGGGTCAGTCTCTTCTCCCATTGTGTGTTACATTGACAGAGTGCGGTCAGTCTGCTCTTCCCTGGGTGTGTTATAATGACAGAGTGGGGTCAGTGTGCACATCACTGGGTGGGTTACATTGACAGAGTGGGGTAAGTCTTCAGTTCACTGTGTGAGTAATTTTGCAGAAGAGGACATTCTGCTCTACTCTGGGTGGGTTACATTGAAAGAGTGAGGTCAGTCTGCTCTTCCCTGGGTTTGTTACATTGACAGAATTGGGTCAGTGTGCTCTTCCCAGGGCGTGTCACATTGACAGAGTGGGGACCGTCTGCTCTTTTATGGGTGGGTTACATTGACAGAGTGGGGTCAGTCTGCTCTTCCCTGGGTGTGTTACATTGACAGAGTGGGGTCAGTCTGATCTTCCCTGGTTGTGTTACATTGACAGAGTGAGTTCAGTCTGCTCTTTTATGGGTGTGTTACATTGACAGAGTGGGGTCAGTCTGCTCTTCCCTGGGAGGGTTACATTGACAGAGTGGGGTCAGTCATCTCTTCCCTGGGTGTGTTACATTGACAGAGTGGGGTCAGTCTGATCTTCCCTGGTTGTGTTACATTGACAGAGTGAGTTCAGTCTGCTCTTCCCTGGGTGTGTTACATTGACAGAGTGGTATCTGTCTGCTCTTCCGAGGGCGTGTCACATTGACAGAGTGGGGACAGTCTGCTCTTTTATGGGTGTGTTACATTGACAGAGTGGCGTCAGTCTGTTCTTCCCTGGGTGTGTTACATTGACAGAGTAGGGTCAGTCTGCTCTTCCCAGGGCGTGTCACATTGACAGAGTGGGGACAGTCTGCTCTTCCCTGGGTGTGTTACATTGACAGAGTCGGGTCAGTCTGCTCTTCCCTGGGTTTGTTACATTGACAGAGTGGGGTCAGTCTGCTCTTCCCTGGGTGTGTTACATTGACAGAGTGGGGTCAATCTGCTCTTCCCTGGGTGCGTTTCATTGACAGAGTGGGGTCAGTTTGCTCTTCCCTGGGTGTGTTACATTGACAGAGTGGTGTCAGTCTGCTCTTCCCTGGGTGTGTTACATTGACAGAGTGAGGTTAGTCTGCCCTTCCCTAGGTGTGTTCCATTGACAGAGTGGCGTCAGTCTGTTCTCCCAGGGTTTGTTACATTGACAGAGTGGGGTCAGTCTGTTCTTCCCTGGGTGTTTTACATTGACAGAGTAAGGTCAGTCTGCTCTTCCCTGGGAGGGTTACATTGACAGAGTGGGGTCAGTCTTCTCTTCCCTGGGTGTGTTACATTGACAGATTGGGGTCAGTCTGCTCTTCCCCAAGTTGGTTACATTGACACAGTGGGGTCAGTCTGTTTTTCCCTGGGTGTGTTACATTGACAGATTGGGGTCAGTCTGCTCTTCCCTGGCTGTGTTACATTGACAGAGTGGGGTCAGTCTGCTCTTTTACGGGTGGGTTACATTGACTGAGTGGGGTCAGTCTGCTCTTCCCTGGGTGTGTTACATTGACCGAGTGGGGTCAGTCTGATCTTCCCTGGTTGTGTTACATTGACAGAGTGAGTTCAGTCTGCTCTTCCCTGGGTGTGTTACATTGACAGAGTGGGGTTAGTCTGCTCTTCCCAGGGCGTGTCACATTGACAGAGTGGGGTCAGTCTGTTCTTCCTTGGGTGTGTTAAATTGACAGTGTTGGGTCAGTCTGCTCTTCCCTGGGTGTGTTACATTGACAGAGTGGCGTCAGTCTGTTCTTCCCTGGGAGTGTTACTGTGACAGGGTGGTGTCAGTCTGTTCTACCCTGGGTGTGTTACATTGACAGAGTGGGGTCAGTCTGCTCTTCCCTGGGTGTTTTAAATTGACAGAGTGGGGTCAGTCTGTTCTTCCCTTGGTGTGTTACATTGACAGAGTGGTATCTGTCTGCTCTTCCCTGGGTGTGTTACGTTGACAGAGTGGGGTCAGTCTGTTCTCCCATTGTGTGTTACATTGACAGAGTGGGGTCAGTCTCTTCTTCCCTGGGTGTGTTACATTGACAGAGTGGCGTCAGTCTGTTCTTCCCTGGGAGTGTTACTGTGACAGAGTGGGGTCAGTCTGTTCTCCCATTGTGTGTTACATTGACAGAGTGGGGTCAGTCTGCTCTTCCCTGGGTGTGTTACAATGACGGAGTGGGGTCAGTGTGCACATCACTGGGTGGGTTACATTGACAGAGTGGGGTAAGTCTTCAGTTCACTGTGTGAGTAATTTTGCAGAAGAGGACATTCTGCTCTTCTCTGGGTGGGTTACATTGAAAGAGTGAGGTCAGTCTGCTCTTCCCTGGGTTTGTTACATTGTCAGAGTTTGGTCAGTCTGCTCTTCCCTGGGTGTGTTACATTGACAGAGTTGGGTCAGTGTGCTCTTTCCAGGGCGTGTCACATTGACAGAGTGGGGACAGTCTGCTCTTTTATGGGTGGGTTACATTGACAGAGTGGTGTCAGTCTGCTCTTCCCTGGGTGTGTTACATTGACAGAGTGGGGTCAGTCTGATCTTCCCTGGTTGCGTTACATTGACAGAGTGAGTTCAGTCTGCTCTTCCCTGGGTGTGTTACATTGACAGAGTGGGGTCAGTCTGCTCTTCCCTGGGAGGGTTACATTGATAGAGTGGGGTCAGTCTTCTCTTCCCTGAGTGTGTTACATTGACAGAGTGGGGTCAGTCTGATCTTCCCTGGTTGTGTTACATTGACAGAGTGAGTTCAGTCTGCTCTTCCCTGGGTGTGTTACATTGAGAGAGTGGTATCTGTCTGCTCTTCCCAGGGCGTGTCACATTGACAGAGTGGGGACAGTCTGCTCTTCCCTGGGTGTGTTACATTGACAGAGTCGGGTCAGTCTGCTCTTCCCTGGGTGTGTTACATTGACAGAGTGGGGTCAGTCTGCTCTTCCCTGGGTGTGTGACATTGACAGAGTGGGGTCAATCTGCTCTTCCCTGGGTGTGTTTCATTGACAGAGTGGGGTCAGTTTGCTCTTTCCTGGGTGTGTTACATTGACAGAGTGGTGTCAGTCTGCTCTTCCCTGGGTGTGTTACATTGACAGAGTGAGGTTAGTCTGCCCTTCCCTGGGTGTGTTCCATTGACAGAGTGGCGTAAGTCTGTTCTCCCAGGGTTTGTTTCATTGACAGAGTGGGGTCAGTCTGTTCTTCCCTGGGTGCGTTACATTGACAGAGTAAGGTCAGTCTGCTCTTCCCTGGGAGGGTTACATTGACAGAGTGGGGTCAGTCCTCTCTTCCCTGGGTGTGTTACATTGGCAGATTGGGGTCAGTCTGCTCTTCCTCAAGTTGGTTACATTGACACAGTGGGGTCAGTCTGCTCTTTTATGGGAGGGTTACATTGACAGAGTGGGGTCAGTCTTCTCTTCCCTGGGTGTGTTACATTGACTGATTGGGGTCAGTCTGCTCTTCCCCAAGTGTGTTACATTGACACAGTGGGGTCAGTCTGCTCTTCCCTTGGTGTGTTACATTGACAGAGTGGGGTCAGTGTGCAATTCCCTGGGTGTGTTACTTTAACAGAGTGGGGGTCAGTCTGATCTTCCCAGGGTGTGTTGCATTGACAGAGTGTGGTCAGTCTGCTCTTTCCAGGGCGTGTCACATTGACAGAGTGGGGTCAGTCTGCTCTTTTATGGGTGGGTTACATTGACTGAGTGGGGTCAGTCTGCTCTTCCCTGGGTGTTTTACATTGACAGAGTGGGGTCAGTCTGTTCTTCCCTGGGTGTGTTACATTGACAGAGTGGGTTCAGTCTGCTCTTCCCTGGGTGTTTTACATTGACAGAGTGGGGTCAGTCTGTTCTTCCCTGGGTGTGTCACATTGACAGAGTGGGTTCAGTCTGCTCTTCCCTGGGTGTGTTACATTGACAGAGTGGGGTCAGTCTGTTCTCCCAGGGTTTGTTACATTGACAGAGTGGGGTCAGTCTGCTCTTCCCTTGCTGTGTTACAATGACAGAGTGGGGTCAGTGTGCACTTCCCTGTGTGTGTTACATTGACAGAGTGGGGGTCAATCTGCTCTTCCCAGGGTGTGTTACATTGACAGAGTGGGGTCAGTCTCTTCTCCCATTGTGTGTTACATTGACAGAGTGCGGTCAGTCTGCTCTTCCCTGGGTGTGTTACAATGACAGAGTGGGGTCAGTGTGCACATCACTGGGTGGGTTACATTGACAGAGTGGGGTAAGTCTTCAGTTCACTGTGTGAGTAATTTTGCAGAAGAGGACATTCTGCTCTTCTCTGGGTGGGTTACATTGACAGAGTGGGGTCAGTCTGCTCTTCCCTGCGTTTGTTCCATTGACAGAGTTTGGTCAGTCTGCTCTTCCCTGGGTGTGTTACATTGACAGAGTGGGGTCAGTCTGATCTTCCCTGGTTGTGTTACATTGACAGAGTGAGTTCAGTCTGCTCTTCCCTGGGTGTATTACATTGACAGAGTGGTATCTGTCTGCTCTTCCCAGGGCCTGTCACATTGACAGAGTGGGGACAGTCTGCTCTTTTATGGGTGTGTTACATTGACAGAGTGGGGTCAGTCTGCTCTTCCCTGGGTGTGTTACATTGACAGAGTGGGGTCAGTCTGCTCTTCCCTGGGAGGGTTACATTGACAGAGTGGGGTCAGTCATCTCTTCCCTGGGTGTGTTACATTGACAGAGTGGTTTCAGTCTGATCTTCCCTGGTTGTGTTACATTGACAGAGTGAGTTCAGTCTGCTCTTCCCTGGGTGTGTTACATTGACAGAGTGGTATCTGTCTGCTCTTCCGAGGGCGTGTCACATTGACAGAGTGGGGACAGTCTGCTCTTTTATGGGTGTGTTACATTGACAGAGTGGGGTCAGTCTGTTCTTCCCTGGGTGTGTTACATTGACAGAGTAGGGTCAGTCTGCTCTTCCCAGGGCGTGTCACATTGACAGAGTGGGGACAGTCTGCTCTTCCCTGGGTGTGTTACATTGACAGAGTCGGGTCAGTCTGCTCTTCCCTGGGAAGTTGTTACATTGACAGAGTGGGGTCAGTCTGCTCTTCCCTGGGTGTGTTACATTGACAGAGTGGGGTCAATCTGCTCTTCCCTGGGTGCGTTTCATTGACAGAGTGGGGTCAGTTTGCTCTTCCCTGGGTGTGTTACATTGACAGAGTGGTGTCAGTCTGCTCTTCCCTGGGTGTGTTACATTGACAGAGTGAGGTTAGTCTGCCCTTCCCTAGGTGTGTTCCATTTACAGAGTGGCGTCAGTCTGTTCTCCCAGGGTTTGTTACATTGACAGAGTGGGGTCAGTCTGTTCTTCCCTGGGTGTGTTACATTGACAGAGTAAGGTCAGTCTGCTCTTCCCTGGGAGGGTTACATTGACAGAGTGGGGTCAGTCTTCTCTTCCCTGGGTGTGTTACATTGACAAATTGGGGTCAGTCTGCTCTTCCCCAAGTTGGTTACATTGACACAGTGGGGTCAGTCTGTTTTTCCCTGGGTGTGTTACATTGACAGATTGGGGTCAGTCTGCTCTTCCCTGGCTGTGTTACATTGACAGAGTGGGGTCAGTCTGCTCTTTTACGGGTGGGTTACATTGACTGAGTGGGGTCAGTCTGCTCTTCCCTGGGTGTGTTACATTGACAGAGTGGGGTCAGTCTGATCTTCCCTGGTTGTGTTACATTGACAGAGTGAGTTCAGTCTGCTCTTCCCTGGGTGTGTTACATTGACAGAGTGGGGTCAGTCTGTTCTTCCTTGGGTGTGTTAAATTGACAGTGTTGGGTCAGTCTGCTCTTCCCTGGGTGTGTTACATTGACAGAGTGGGGTCAGTCTGTTCTTCCTTGGGTGTGTTAAATTGACAGTGTTGGGTCAGTCTGCTCTTCCCTGGGTGTGTTACATTGACAGAGTGGCGTCAGTCTGTTCTTCCCTGGGAGTGTTACTGTGACAGGGTGGTGTCAGTCTGTTCTACCCTGGGTGTGTTACATTGACAGAGTGGGGTCAGTCTGCTCTTCCCTGGGTGTTTTAAATTGACAGAGTGGGGTCAGTCTGTTCTTCCCTTGGCTGTGTTACATTGACAGAGTGGTAACTGTCTGCTCTTCCCTGGGTGTGTTACGTTGACAGAGTGGGGTCAGTCTGTTCTCCCATTGTGTGTTACATTGACAGAGTGGGGTCAGTCTGCTCTTCCCTGAGTGTGTTACATTGACAGAGTGGCGTCAGTCTGTTTTTCCCTGGGAGTGTTACTGTGACAGAGTGGGGTCAGTCTGTTCTCCCATTGTGTGTTACATTGACAGAGTGGGGTCAGTCTGCTCTTCCCTGGGTGTGTTACAATGACGGAGTGGGGTCAGTGTGCACATCACTGGGTGGGTTACATTGACAGAGTGGGGTAAGTCTTCAGTTCACTGTGTGAGTAATTTTGCAGAAGAGGACATTCTGCTCTTCTCTGGGTGGGTTACATTGAAAGAGTGAGGTCAGTCTGCTCTTCCCTGGGTTTGTTACATTGACAGAGTTTGGTCAGTCTGCTCTTCCCTGGGTGTGTTACATTGACAGAGTTGGGTCAGTGTGCTCTTTCCAGGGCGTGTCACATTGACAGAGTGGGGACAGTCTGCTCTTTTATGGGTGGGTTACATTGACAGAGTGGTGTCAGTCTGCTCTTCCCTGGGTGTGTTACATTGACAGTGTGGGGTCAGTCTGATCTTCCCTGGTTGCGTTACATTGACAGAGTGAGTTCAGTCTGCTCTTCCCTGGGTGTGTTACATTGACAGAGTGGGGTCAGTCTGCTCTTCCCTGGGAGGGTTACATTGATAGAGTGGGGTCAGTCTTCTCTTCCCTGAGTGTGTTACATTGACAGAGTGGGGTCAGTCTGATCTTCCCTGGTTGTGTTACATTGACAGAGTGAGTTCAGTCTGCTCTTCCCTGGGTGTGTTACATTGAGAGAGTGGTATCTGTCTGCTCTTCCCAGGGCGTGTCACATTGACAGAGTGGGGACAGTCTGCTCTTCCCTGGGTGTGTTACATTGACAGAGTCGGGTCAGTCTGCTCTTCCCTGGGTGTGTTACATTGACAGAGTGGGGTCAGTCTGCTCTTCCCTGGGTGTGTGACATTGACAGAGTGGGGTCAATCTGCTCTTCCCTGGGTGTGTTTCATTGACAGAGTGGGGTCAGTTTGCTCTTTCCTGGGTGTGTTACATTGACAGAGTGGTGTCAGTCTGCTCTTCCCTGGGTGTGTTACATTGACAGAGTGAGGTTAGTCTGCCCTTCCCTGGGTGTGTTCCATTGACAGAGTGGCGTAAGTCTGTTCTCCCAGGGTTTGTTTCATTGACAGAGTGGGGTCAGTCTGTTCTTCCCTGGGTGCGTTACATTGACAGAGTAAGGTCAGTCTGCTCTTCCCTGGGAGGGTTACATTGACAGAGTGGGGTCAGTCCTCTCTTCCCTGGGTGTGTTACATTGGCAGATTGGGGTCAGTCTGCTCTTCCTCAAGTTGGTTACATTGACACAGTGGGGTCAGTCTGCTCTTTTATGGGAGGGTTACATTGACAGAGTGGGGTCAGTCTTCTCTTCCCTGGGTGTGTTACATTGACTGATTGGGGTCAGTCTGCTCTTCCCCAAGTGTGTTACATTGACACAGTGGGGTCAGTCTGCTCTTCCCTTGGTGTGTTACAATGACAGAGTGGGGTCAGTGTGCAATTCCCTGGGTGTGTTACTTTGACAGAGTGGGGGTCAGTCTGATCTTCCCAGGGTGTGTTGCATTGACAGAGTGTGGTCAGTCTGCTCTTCCCAGGGCGTGTCACATTGACAGAGTGGGGTCAGTCTGCTCTTCCCTTGCTGTGTTACAATGACAGAGTGGGGTCAGTGTGCACTTCCCTGTGTGTGTTACATTGACAGAGTGGGGGTCAATCTGCTCTTCCCAGGGTGTGTTACATTGACAGAGTGGGGTCAGTCTCTTCTCCCATTGTGTGTTACATTGACAGAGTGCGGTCAGTCTGCTCTTCCCTGGGTGTGTTACAATGACAGAGTGGGGTCAGTGTGCACATCACTGGGTGGGTTACATTGACAGAGTGGGGTAAGTCTTCAGTTCACTGTGTGAGTAATTTTGCAGAAGAGGACATTCTGCTCTTCTCTGGGTGGGTTACATTGACAGAGTGGGGTCAGTCTGCTCTTCCCTGCGTTTGTTCCATTGACAGAGTTTGGTCAGTCTGCTCTTCCCTGGGTGTGTTACATTGACAGAGTGGGGTCAGTCTGATCTTCCCTGGTTGTGTTACATTGACAGAGTGAGTTCAGTCTGCACTTCCCTGGGTGTGTTACATTGACAGAGTGGTATCTGTCTGCTCTTCCCAGGGCCTGTCACATTGACAGAGTGGGGACAGTCTGCTCTTTTATGGGTGTGTTACATTGACAGAGTGGGGTCAGTCTGTTCTTCCCTGGGTGTGTTACATTGACAGAGTCGGGTCAGTCTGCTCTTCCCTGGGTGTGTTACATTGACAGAGTGGGGTCAGTCTGCTCTTCCCTGGGTGTGTTACATTGACAGAGTGGGGTCAATCTGCTCTTCCCTGGGTGTGTTTCATTGACAGACTGGGGTCAGTTTTCTCTTCCCTGGGTGTGTTACATTGACAGAGTGAGGTTTGTCTGCCCTTCCCTAGGTGTGTTCCATTGACAGAGTGGCGTAAGTCTGTTCTCCCAGGGTTTGTTACATTGACAGAGTGGGGTCAGTCTGTTCTTCACTGGGTGTGTTACATTGACAGAGTAAGGTCAGTCTGCTCTTCCCTGGGAGGGTTACATTGACAGAGTGGGGTCAGTCTTCTCTTCCCTGGGTGTGTTACATTGACAGATTGGGGTCAGTCTGCTCTTCCCCAAGTTGGTTATATTGACACAGTGGGGTCAGTCTGTTTTTCCCTGGGTGTGTTACATTGACAGATTGGGGTCAGTCTGCTCTTCCCTGGCTTAGTTACATTGACAGAGTGGGGTCAGTCTGCTCTTTTATGGTAGGGTTACATTGACAGAGTGGGGTCAGTCTTCTCTTCCCTGGGTGTGTTACATTGACTGATTGGGGTCAGTCTGCTCTTCCCCAAGTGTGTTACATTGACACCGTGGGGTCTGTCTGCTCTTCCATTGGTGTGTTACAATGACAGAGTGGGGTCAGTGTGCACTTCCCTGGGTGTGTTACTTTGACAGAGTGGGGGTCAGTCTGCTCTTCCCAGGGCGTGTCACATTGACAGAGTGGGGTCAGTCCGCTCGTCTCTGGGTGTGTTACATTGACAGAGTGGGGTCAGTCTGCTCTTCTCTGGGTGTGTTACTTTGACAGAGTGGGGTCAGTCTGATCTTCCCTGGGTGTGTTACACTGACAGAGTGGGGTCAGTCTGCTCTTCCCTGGGTGTGTTACATTGACAGAGTGGGGTCAATCTGCTCTTCCCAGGGTGTGTTACATTGACAGAGTGGGGTAAGTCTGCTCTCCCCTGGGTGTCTGACATTGACAGAGTGGGGTCAGTCCGTTCTTCCCTGGGTGTGTTACATTGACAGAATGAGGTCAGTGTGCACATCACTGGGTGGGTTACATTGACAGAGTGGGGTAAGTCTGCAGTTCACTGTGTGAGTAATTTTGCAGAAGAGGACATTCTGCTCTTCTCTGGGTGGGTTACATTGACAGAGTGAGGTCAGTCTGCTCTTCCCTGGGTTTGTTACATTGACAGAGTTTGGTCAGTCTGCTCTTCCCTGGGTGTGATACATTGACAGAGTTGGGTCAGTGTGCTCTTCCCAGGGCGTGTCACATTGACAGAGTGGGGTCAGTCTGCTCTTTTATGGGTGTGTTACATTGACAGAGTGAGGTTAGTCTGCTCTTCCCAGGGCGTGTCACATTGACAGAGTGGGGTCAGTCTGTTCTTCCCTGGGTGTGTTACATTGACTGAGTGGGTTCAGTCTGCTCTTCCCTGGGTGTTTTACATTGACAGAGTGGGGTCAGTCTGTTCTTCCCTGGGTGTGTCACATTGACAGAGTGGGTTCAGTCTGCTCTTCCCTGGGTGTGTTACATTGACAGAGTGGGGTCAGTCTGTTCTCCCAGGGTTTGTTACATTGACAGAGTGGGGTCAGTCTGCTCTTCCCTTGCTGTGTTACAATGACAGAGTGGGGTCAGTGTGCACTTCCCTGTGTGTGTTACATTGACAGAGTGGGGGTCAATCTGCTCTTCCCAGGGTGTGTTACATTGACAGAGTGGGGTCAGTCTCTTCTCCCATTGTGTGTTACATTGACAGAGTGCGGTCAGTCTGCTCTTCCCTGGGTGTGTTATAATGACAGAGTGGGGTCAGTGTGCACATCACTGGGTGGGTTACATTGACAGAGTGGGGTAAGTCTTCAGTTCACTGTGTGAGTAATTTTGCAGAAGAGGACATTCTGCTCTTCTCTGGGTGGGTTACATTGACAGAGTGGGGTCAGTCTGCTCTTCCCTGCGTTTGTTCCATTGACAGAGTTTGGTCAGTCTGCTCTTCCCTGGGTGTGTTACATTGACAGAGTGGGGTCAGTCTGATCTTCCCTGGTTGTGTTACATTGACAGAGTGAGTTCAGTCTGCACTTCCCTGGGTGTGTTACATTGACAGAGTGGTATCTGTCTGCTCTTCCCAGGGCCTGTCACATTGACAGAGTGGGGACAGTCTGCTCTTTTATGGGTGTGTTACATTGACAGAGTGGGGTCAGTCTGTTCTTCCCTGGGTGTGTTACAGTGACAGAGTAGGGTCAGTCTGCTCTTCCCTGGCTGTGTTACATTGACAGAGTGGGGTCCGTCTGCTCTTCCCTGGGTGTGTTACATTGACAGAGTCGGGTCAGTCTGCTCTTCCCTGGGTGTGTTACATTGACAGAGTGGGGTCAGTCTGCTCTTCCCTGGGTGTGTTACATTGACAGAGTGGGGTCAATCTGCTCTTCCCTGGGTGTGTTTCATTGACAGAGTGGGGTCAGTTTGCTCTTCCCTGGGTGTGTTACATTGACAGAGTGGTATCTGTCTGCTCTTCCGAGGGCGTGTCACATTGACAGAGTGGGGACAGTCTGCTCTTTTATGGGTGTGTTACATTGACAGAGTGGGGTCAGTCTGTTCTTCCCTGGGTGTGTTACATTGACAGAGTAGGGTCAGTCTGCTCTTCCCTGGCTGTGTTACATTGACAGAGTGGGGTCCGTCTGCTCTTCCCTGGGTGTGTTACATTGACAGAGTCGGGTCAGTCTGCTCTTCCCTGGGTGTGTTACATTGACAGAGTGGGGTCAGTCTGTTCTTCCCTGGGTGTGTTACATTGACAACGTAAGGTCAGTCTGCTCTTCCCTGGGAGGGTTACATTGACAGAGTGGGGTCAGTCTTCTCTTCCCTGGGTATGTTACATTGACAGATTGGGGTCAGTCTGCTCTTCCCCAAGTTGGTTACATTGACACAGTGGGGTCAGTCTGTTTTTCCCTGGGTGTGTTACATTGACAGATTGGGGTCAGTCTGCTCTTCCCTGGCTTAGTTACATTGACAGAGTGGGGTCAGTCTGCTCTTCCCTGGGTGTGTTACATTGACTGATTGGGGTCAGTCTGCTCTTCCCCAAGTGTGTTACATTGACACAGTGGGGTCAGTCTGCTCTTCCATTGGTGTGTTACAATGACAGAGTGGGGTCAGTGTGCACTTCCCTGGGTGTGTTACTTTGACAGAGTGGGGGTCAGTCTGCTCTTCCCAGGGCGTGTCACATTGACAGAGTGGGGTCAGTCTGCTCTTTTATGGGTGGGTTTACATTGACTGAGTGGGGTCAGTCTGCTCTTCCCTGGGTGTTTTACATTGACAGAGTGGGGTCAGTCTGTTCTTCCCTTGGTGTGTTACATTGACAGAGTGGGTTCAGTCTGCTCTTCCCTGGGTGTTTTACATTGACAGAGTGGGGTCAGTCTGTTCTTCCCTGGGTGTGTCACATTGACAGAGTGGTATCTGTCTGCTCTTCCCTGCGTTTGTTCCATTGACAGAGTTTGGTCAGTCTGCTCTTCCCTGGGTGTGTTACATTGACAGAGTGGGGTCAGTCTGATCTTCCCTGGTTGTGTTACATTGACAGAGTGAGTTCAGTCTGCACTTCCCTGGGTGTGTTACATTGACAGAGTGGTATCTGTCTGCTCTTCCCATGGCCTGTCACATTGACAGAGTGGGGACAGTCTGCTCTTTTATGGGTGTGTTACATTGACAGAGTGGGGTCAGTCTGTTCTTCCCTGGGTGTGTTACAGTGACAGAGTAGGGTCAGTCTGCTCTTCCCTGGCTGTGTTACATTGACAGAGTGGGGTCCGTCTGCTCTTCCCTGGGTGTGTTACATTGACAGAGTCGGGTCAGTCTGCTCTTCCCTGGGTGTGTTACATTGACTGATTGGGGTCAGTCTGCTCTTCCCCAAGTGTGTTACATTGACACAGTGGGGTCAGTCTGCTCTTCCATTGGTGTGTTACAATGACAGAGTGGGGTCAGTGTGCACTTCCCTGGGTGTGTTACTTTGACAGAGTGGGGGTCAGTCTGCTCTTCCCACGGCGTGTCACATTGACAGAGTGGGGTCAGTCTGCTCTTTTATGGGTGGGTTTACATTGACTGAGTGGGGTCAGTCTGCTCTTCCCTGGGTGTTTTACATTGACAGAGTGGGGTCAGTCTGTTCTTCCCTTGGTGTGTTACATTGACAGAGTGGGTTCAGTCTGCTCTTCCCTGGGTGTTTTACATTGACAGAGTGGGGTCAGTCTGTTCTTCCCTGGGTGTGTCACATTGACAGAGTGGGTTCAGTCTGCTCTTCCCTGGGTGTGTTCCATTGACAGAGTGGGGTCAGTCTGTTCTCCCAGGGTTTGTTACATTGACAGAGTGGGGTCAGTCTGCTCTTCCCTTGCTGTGTTACAATGACAGAGTGGGGTCAGTGTGCACTTCCCTGTGTGTGTTACATTGACAGAGTGGGGGTCAATCTGCTCTTCCCAGGGTGTGTTACATTGACAGAGTGGGGTCAGTCTGTTCTCCCAATGTGTGTTACATTGACAGAGTGCGGTAAGTCTGCTCTTCCCTGGGTGTGTTATAATGACAGAGTGGGGTCAGTGTGCACATCACTGGGTGGGTTACATTGACAGAGTGGGGTAAGTCTTCAGTTCACTGTGTGAGTAATTTTGCAGAAGAGGACATTCTGCTCTACTCTGGGTGGGTTACATTGAAAGAGTGAGGTCAGTCTGCTCGTCCCTGGGTTTGTTACATTGACAGAATTGGGTCAGTGTGCTCTTCCCAGGGCGTGTCACATTGACAGAGTGGGGACAGTCTGCTCTTTTATGGGTGGGTTACATTGACAGAGTGGGGTCAGTCTGCTCTTCCCTGGGTGTGTTACATTGACAGAGTGGGGTCAGTCTGATCTTCCCTGGTTGTGTTACATTGACAGAGTGAGTTCAGTCTGCTCTTCCCTGGGTGTGTTACATTGACAGAGTGGGGTCAGTCTGCTCTTCCCTGGGAGGGTTACATTGACAGAGTGGGGTCAGTCATCTCTTCCCTGGGTGTGTTACATTGACAGAGTGGGGTCAGTCTGATCTTCCCTGGTTGTGTTACATTGACAGAGTGGTATCTGTCTGCTCTTCCCAGGGCGTGTCACATTGACAGAGTGGGGACAGTCTGATCTTTTATGGGTGTGTTACATTGACAGAGTGGGGTCAGTCTGTTCTTCCCTGGGTGTGTTACATTGACAGAGTAGGGTCAGTCTGCTCTTCCCTGGCTGTGTTACATTGACAGAGTGGGGTCAGTCTGCTCTTCCCTGGGTGTGTTAGATTGACAGAGTCGGGTCAGTCTGCTCTTCCCTGGGTGTGTTACATTGACAGAGTGGTGTCAGTCTGCTCTTCCCTGGGTGTGTTACATTGACAGAGTGGGGTCAATCTGCTCTTCCCTGGGTGCGTTTCATTGACAGAGTGGGGTCAGTTTGCTCTTCCCTGGGTGTGTTACATTGACAGAGTGGTGTCAGTCTGCTCTTCCCTGGGTGTGTTACATTGACAGAGTGAGGTTAGTCTGCCCTTCCCTAGGTGTGTTCCATTGACAGAGTGGCGTCAGTCTGTTCTTCCCTGGGTGTGTTACATTGACAGAGTAAGGTCAGTCTGCTCTCCCCTGGGAGGGTTACATTGACAGAGTGGGGTCAGTCTTCTCTTCCCTGGGTGTGTTACATTGACAGATTGGGGTCAGTCTGCTCTTCCCCAAGTTGGTTACATTGATACAGTGGGGTCAGTCTGTTTTTCCCTGGGTGTGTTACATTGACAGATTGGGGTCAGTCTGCTCTTCCCTGGCTGTGTTACATTGACAGAGTGGGGTCAGTCTGCTCTTTTATGGGTGGGTTTACATTGACTGAGTGGGGTCAGTCTGCTCTTCCCTGGGTGTTTTACATTGACAGAGTGGGGTCAGTCTGTTCTTCCCTTGGTGTGTTACATTGACAGAGTGGGTTCAGTCTGCTCTTCCCTGGGTGTTTTACATTGACAGAGTGGGGTCAGTCTGTTCTTCCCTGGGTGTGTCACATTGACAGAGTGGTATCTGTCTGCTCTTCCCTGCGTTTGTTCCATTGACAGAGTTTGGTCAGTCTGCTCTTCCCTGGGTGTGTTACATTGACAGAGTGGGGTCAGTCTGATCTTCCCTGGTTGTGTTACATTGACAGAGTGAGTTCAGTCTGCACTTCCCTGGGTGTGTTACATTGACAGAGTGGTATCTGTCTGCTCTTCCCAGGGCCTGTCACATTGACAGAGTGGGGACAGTCTGCTCTTTTATGGGTGTGTTACATTGACAGAGTGGGGTCAGTCTGTTCTTCCCTGGGTGTGTTACAGTGACAGAGTAGGGTCAGTCTGCTCTTCCCTGGCTGTGTTACATTGACAGAGTGGGGTCCGTCTGCTCTTCCCTGGGTGTGTTACATTGACAGAGTCGGGTCAGTCTGCTCTTCCCTGGGTGTGTTACATTGACTGATTGGGGTCAGTCTGCTCTTCCCCAAGTGTGTTACATTGACACAGTGGGGTCAGTCTGCTCTTCCATTGGTGTGTTACAATGACAGAGTGGGGTCAGTGTGCACTTCCCTGGGTGTGTTACTTTGACAGAGTGGGGGTCAGTCTGCTCTTCCCACGGCGTGTCACATTGACAGAGTGGGGTCAGTCTGCTCTTTTATGGGTGGGTTTACATTGACTGAGTGGGGTCAGTCTGCTCTTCCCTGGGTGTTTTACATTGACAGAGTGGGGTCAGTCTGTTCTTCCCTTGGTGTGTTACATTGACAGAGTGGGTTCAGTCTGCTCTTCCCTGGGTGTTTTACATTGACAGAGTGGGGTCAGTCTGTTCTTCCCTGGGTGTGTCACATTGACAGAGTGGGTTCAGTCTGCTCTTCCCTGGGTGTGTTCCATTGACAGAGTGGGGTCAGTCTGTTCTCCCAGGGTTTGTTACATTGACAGAGTGGGGTCAGTCTGCTCTTCCCTTGCTGTGTTACAATGACAGAGTGGGGTCAGTGTGCACTTCCCTGTGTGTGTTACATTGACAGAGTGGGGGTCAATCTGCTCTTCCCAGGGTGTGTTACATTGACAGAGTGGGGTCAGTCTGTTCTCCCAATGTGTGTTACATTGACAGAGTGCGGTAAGTCTGCTCTTCCCTGGGTGTGTTATAATGACAGAGTGGGGTCAGTGTGCACATCACTGGGTGGGTTACATTGACAGAGTGGGGTAAGTCTTCAGTTCACTGTGTGAGTAATTTTGCAGAAGAGGACATTCTGCTCTACTCTGGGTGGGTTACATTGAAAGAGTGAGGTCAGTCTGCTCGTCCCTGGGTTTGTTACATTGACAGAATTGGGTCAGTGTGCTCTTCCCAGGGCGTGTCACATTGACAGAGTGGGGACAGTCTGCTCTTTTATGGGTGGGTTACATTGACAGAGTGGGGTCAGTCTGCTCTTCCCTGGGTGTGTTACATTGACAGAGTGGGGTCAGTCTGATCTTCCCTGGTTGTGTTACATTGACAGAGTGAGTTCAGTCTGCTCTTCCCTGGGTGTGTTACATTGACAGAGTGGGGTCAGTCTGCTCTTCCCTGGGAGGGTTACATTGACAGAGTGGGGTCAGTCATCTCTTCCCTGGGTGTGTTACATTGACAGAGTGGGGTCAGTCTGATCTTCCCTGGTTGTGTTACATTGACAGAGTGGTATCTGTCTGCTCTTCCCAGGGCGTGTCACATTGACAGAGTGGGGACAGTCTGATCTTTTATGGGTGTGTTACATTGACAGAGTGGGGTCAGTCTGTTCTTCCCTGGGTGTGTTACATTGACAGAGTAGGGTCAGTCTGCTCTTCCCTGGCTGTGTTACATTGACAGAGTGGGGTCAGTCTGCTCTTCCCTGGGTGTGTTAGATTGACAGAGTCGGGTCAGTCTGCTCTTCCCTGGGTGTGTTACATTGACAGAGTGGTGTCAGTCTGCTCTTCCCTGGGTGTGTTACATTGACAGAGTGGGGTCAATCTGCTCTTCCCTGGGTGCGTTTCATTGACAGAGTGGGGTCAGTTTGCTCTTCCCTGGGTGTGTTACATTGACAGAGTGGTGTCAGTCTGCTCTTCCCTGGGTGTGTTACATTGACAGAGTGAGGTTAGTCTGCCCTTCCCTAGGTGTGTTCCATTGACAGAGTGGCGTCAGTCTGTTCTTCCCTGGGTGTGTTACATTGACAGAGTAAGGTCAGTCTGCTCTCCCCTGGGAGGGTTACATTGACAGAGTGGGGTCAGTCTTCTCTTCCCTGGGTGTGTTACATTGACAGATTGGGGTCAGTCTGCTCTTCCCCAAGTTGGTTACATTGATACAGTGGGGTCAGTCTGTTTTTCCCTGGGTGTGTTACATTGACAGATTGGGGTCAGTCTGCTCTTCCCTGGCTGTGTTACATTGACAGAGTGGGGTCAGTCTGCTCTTTTATGGGTGGGTTACATTGAATGAGTGGGGTCAGTCTGCTCTTCCCTGGGTGTTTTACATTGACAGAGTGGGGTCAGTCTGTTCTTCCCTGGGAGTGTTACATTGACAGAGTGGGTTCAGTCTGCTCTTCCCTGGGTGTTTTACATTGACAGAGTGGGGTCAGTCTCTTCTTCCCTGGGTGTGTCACATTGACAGAGTGGGTTCAGTCTGCTCTTCCCTGGGTGTGTTACATTGACAGAGTGGGGTCAGTCTGTTCTTCCCTGGGTGTGTTACATTGACAGAGTAAGGTCAGTCTGCTCTTCCCTGGGAGGGTTACATTGACAGAGTGGGGTCAGTCTTCTCTTCCCTGGGTGTGTTACATTGACAGATTGGGGTCAGTCTGCTCTTCCCCAAGTTGGTTACATTGACACAGTGGGGTCAGTCTGTTTTTCCCTGGGTGTGTTACATTGACAGATTGGGGTCAGTCTGCTCTTCCCTGGCTGTGTTACATTGACAGAGTGGGGTCAGTCTGCTCTTTTATGGGTGGGTTACATTGACTGAGTGGGGTCAGTCTGCTCTTCCCTGGGTGTTTTACATTGACAGAGTGGGGTCAGTCTCTTCTTCCCTGGGTGTGTCACATTGACAGAGTGGGTTCAGTCTGCTCTTCCCTGGGTGTGTTACATTGACAGAGTGGGGTCAGTCTGTTCTCCCAGGGTTTGTTACATTGACAGAGTGGGGTCAGTCTGCTCTTCCCTTGCTGTGTTACAATGACAGAGTGGGGTCAGTGTGCACCTCCCTGTGTGTGTTACATTGACAGAGTGGGGGTCAATCTGCTCTTCCCAGGGTGTGTTACATTGACAGAGTGGGGTCAGTCTGTTTCCCATTGTGTGTTACATTGACAGAGTGCGGTCAGTCTGCTCTTCCCTGGGTGTGTTATAATGACAGAGTGGGGTCAGTGTGCACATCACTGGGTGGGTTACATTGACAGAGTGGGGTAAGTCTTCAGTTCACTGTGTGAGTAATTTTGCAGAAGAGGACATTCTGCTCTTCTCTGGGTGGGTTACATTGAAAGAGTGAGGTCAGTCTGCTCTTCCCTGGGTTTGTTACATTGACAGAATTGGGTCAGTGTGCTCTTCCCATGACGTGTCACATTGACAGAGTGGGGACAGTCTGCTCTTTTATGGGTGGGTTACATTGACAGAGTGTGGTCAGTCTGCTCTTCCCTGGGTGTGTTACATTGACAGATTGGGGTCAGTCTGATCTTGCCTGGTTGTGTTACATTGACAGAGTGAGTTCAGTCTGCTCTTCCCTGGGTGTGTTACATTGACAGAGTGGGGTCCGTCTGCTCTTCCCTGGGAGTGTTACATTGACAGAGTGGCGTCAGTCTGTTCTTCCCTGGGAGTGTTACAGTGAAAGGGTGGTGTCAGTCTGCTCTCCCCTGGGTGTATTACATTGACAGAGTGGGGTCAGTCTGTTCTCCCATTGTGTGTTACATTGACAGAGTGGGGTCAGTCTGCTCTTCCCAGGGTGTGTTACATTGACAGAGTAGGGTCAGTCTGCTCTTCCCTGGCTGTGTTACATTGACAGAGTGGGGTCAGTCTGCTCTTCCCTGGGTGTGTTACATTGACAGAGTCGGGTCAGTCTGCTCTTCCCTGGGTGTGTTACATTGACAGAGTGGGGTCAGTCTGCTCTTCCTTGGGTGTGTTACATTGACAGAGTGGGGTCTTTCTGCTCTTCACTGGGTGCGTTTCATTGACAGAGTGGGGTCAGTTTGCTCTTCCCTGGGTGTGTTACATTGACAGAGTGGTGTCAGTCTGCTCTTCCCTGGGTGTGTTACATTGACAGAGTGAGGTTAGTCTGCCCTTCCCTAGGTGTGTTCCATTGACAGAGTGGCGTCAGTCTGTTCTCCCAGGGTTTGTTACATTGACAGAGTGGGGTCAGTCTGTTCTTCCCTGGGTGTGTTACATTGACAGAGTAAGGTCAGTCTGCTCTTCCCTGGGAGGGTTACATTGACAGAGTGTGGTCAGTCTTCTCTTCCCTGGGTGTGTTACATTGACAGATTGGGGTCAGTCTGCTCTTCCCCAAGTTGATTACATTGACACAGTGGGGTCAGTCCTCTCTTCCCTGGGTGTGTTACATTGACAGATTGGGGTCAGTCTGCTCTTCCCTGGCTGTGTTACATTGACAGAGTGGGGTCAGTCTGCTCTTTTATGGGAGGGTTACATTGACAGAGTGGGGTCAGTCTTCTCTTCCCTGGGTGTGTTACATTGACTGATTGGGGTCAGTCTACTCTTCCCAAGTGTGTTACATTGACACAGTGGCGTCAGTCTGCTCTTCCCTTGGTGTGTTACAATGACAGAGTGGGGTCAGTGTGCACTTCCCTGGGTGTGTTACTTTGACAGAGTGGGGGTCAGTCTGCTCTTCCCAGGGTGTGTTGCATTGACAGAGTGTGGTCAGTCTGCTCTTCCCAGGGCGTGTCACATTGACAGATTGGGGTCAGTCTGCTCTTTTATGGGTGGGTTACATTGACTGAGTGGGGTCAGTCTGCTCTTCCCTGGGTGTTTTACATTGACAGAGTGGGGTCAGTCTGTTCTTCCCTGGGTGTGTTACATTGACAGAGTGGGGTCAGTCTGTTCTTCCCTGGGTGTGTCAGATTGACAGAGTGGGTTCAGTCTGCTCTTCCCTGGGTGTGTTACATTGACAGAGTGGGGTCAGTCTGTTCTCCCAGGGTTTGTTACATTTACAGAGTGGGGTCAGTCTGCTCTTCCCTTGGTGTGTTACAATGACAGAGTGGGGTCAGTGTGCACTTCCCTGTGTGTGTTACATTGACAGAGTGGGGGTCAGTCTGCTCTTCCAAGGGTGTGTTACATTGACAGAGTGGGGTCAGTCTGTTCTTCCTTGGGTGTGTTAAATTGACAGTGTTTGGTCAGTGTGCACTTCCCTGGGTGTGTTACATTGACAGAGTGGCGTCAGTCTGTTCTTCCCTGGGAGTGTTACAGTGACAGGGTGGTGTCAGTCTGCTCTCCCCTGGGTGTATTACATTGACAGAGTGGGGTCAGTCTGTTCTTCCCTTGGTGTGTTACATTGACAGAGTGGTATCTGTCTGCTCTTCCCTGGGTGTGTTACATTGACAGAGTGGGGTCAGTCTGTTCTCCCATTGTGTGTTACATTGACAGAGTGGGGTCAGTCTGCTCTTCCCAGGGTGTGTTACATTGACAGTGTAGGGTCAGTCTGCTCTTCCCTGGCTGTGTTACATTGACAGAGTGGGGTCAGTCTGCTCTTCCCTGGGTGTGTTACATTGACAGAGTCGGGTCAGTCTGCTCTTCCCTGGGTGTGTTACATTGACAGAGTGGGGTCAGTCTGCTCTTCCTTGGGTGTGTTACATTGACAGAGTGGGGTCAATCTGCTCTTCACTGGGTGCGTTTCATTGACAGAGTGGGGTCAGTTTGCTCTTCCCTGGGTGTGTTACATTGACAGAGTGGTGTCAGTCTGCTCTTCCCTGGGTGTGTTACATTGACAGAGTGAGGTTAGTCTGCCCTTCACTAGGTGTGTTCCATTGACAGAGTGGCGTCAGTCTGTTCTCCCAGGGTTTGTTACATTGACAGAGTGGGGTCAGTCTGTTCTTCCCTGGGTGTGTTACATTGACAGAGTAAGGTCAATCTGCTCTTCCCTGGGAGGGTTACATTGACAGAGTGTGGTCAGTCTTCTCTTCCCTGGGTGTGTTACATTGACAGATTGGGGTCAGTCTGCTCTTCCCCAAGTTGGTTACATTGACACAGTGGGGTCAGTCCTCTCTTCCCTGGGTGTGTTACATTGACAGATTGGGGTCAGTCTGCTCTTCCCTGGCTGTGTTACATTGACAGAGTGGGGTCAGTCTGCTCTTTTATGGGAGGGTTACATTGACAGAGTGGGGTCAGTCTTCTCTTCCCTGGGTGTGTTACATTGACTGATTGGGGTCAGTCTACTCTTCCCCAAGTGTGTTACATTGACACAGTGGGGTCAGTCTGCTCTTCCCTTGGTGTGTTACAATGACAGAGTGGGGTCAGTGTGCACTTCCCTGGGTGTGTTACTTTGACAGAGTGGGGGTCAGTCTGCTCTTCCCAGGGTGTGTTGCATTGACAGAGTGTGGTCAGTCTGCTCTTCCCAGGGCGTGTCACATTGACAGATTGGGGTCAGTCTGCTCTTTTATGGGTGGGTTACATTGACTGAGTGGGGTCAGTCTGCTCTTCCCTGGGTGTTTTACATTGACAGAGTGGGGTCAGTCTGTTCTTCCCTGGGTGTGTTACATTGACAGAGTGGGGTCAGTCTGTTCTTCCCTGGGTGTGTCACATTGACAGAGTGGGTTCAGTCTGCTCTTCCCTGGGTGTGTTACATTTACAGAGTGGGGTCAGTCTGTTCTCCCAGGGTTTGTTACATTGACAGAGTGGGGTCAGTCTGCTCTTCCCTTGCTGTGTTACAATGACAGAGTGGGGTCAGTGTGCACTTCCCTGTGTGTGTTACATTGACAGAGTGGGGGTCAGTCTGCTCTTCCAAGGGTGTGTTACATTGACAGAGTGGGGTCAGTCTGTTCTTCCTTGGGTGTGTTAAATTGACAGTGTTGGGTCAGTGTGCACTTCCCTGGGTGTGTTACATTGACAGAGTGGCGTCAGTCTGTTCTTCCCTGGGAGTGTTACAGTGACAGGGTGGTGTCAGTCTGCTCTCCCCTGGGTGTATTACATTGACAGAGTGGGGTCAGTCTGTTCTTCCCTTGGTGTGTTACATTGACAGAGTGGTATCTGTCTGCTCTTCCCTGGGTGTGTTACATTGACAGAGTGGGGTCAGTCTGTTCTCCCATTGTGTGTTACATTGACAGAGTGGGGTCAGTCTGCTCTTCCCAGGGTGTGTTACATTGACAGAGTAGGGTCAGTCTGCTCTTCCCTGGCTGTGTTACATTGACAGAGTGGGGTCAGTCTGCTCTTCCCTGGGTGTGTTACATTGACAGAGTCGGGTCAGTCTGCTCTTCCCTGGGTGTGTTACATTGACAGAGTGGGGTCAGTCTGCTCTTCCTTGGGTGTGTTACATTGACAGAGTGGGGTCAATCTGCTCTTCACTGGGTGCGTTTCATTGACAGAGTGGGGTCAGTTTGCTCTTCCCTGGGTGTGTTACATTGACAGAGTGGTGTCAGTCTGCTCTTCCCTGGGTGTGTTACATTGACAGAGTGAGGTTAGTCTGCCCTTCACTAGGTGTGTTCCATTGACAGAGTGGCGTCAGTCTGTTCTCCCAGGGTTTGTTACATTGACAGAGTGGGGTCAGTCTGTTCTTCCCTGGGTGTGTTACATTGACAGAGTAAGGTCAGTCTGCTCTTCCCTGGGAGGGTTACATTGACAGAGTGTGGTCAGTCTTCTCTTCCCTGGGTGTGTTACATTGACAGATTGGGGTCAGTCTGCTCTTCCCCAAGTTGGTTACATTGACACAGTGGGGTCAGTCCTCTCTTCCCTGGGTGTGTTACATTGACAGATTGGGGTCAGTCTGCTCTTCCCTGTCTGTGTTACATTGACAGAGTGGGGTCAGTCTGCTCTTTTATGGGAGGGTTACATTGACAGAGTGGGGTCAGTCTTCTCTTCCCTGGGTGTGTTACATTGACTGATTGGGGTCAGTCTACTCTTCCCCAAGTGTGTTACATTGACACAGTGGGGTCAGTCTGCTCTTCCCTTGGTGTGTTACAATGACGGAGTGGGGTCAGTGTGCACTTCCCTGGGTGTGTTACTTTGACAGAGTGGGGGTCAGTCTGCTCTTCCCAGGGTGTGTTGCATTGACAGAGTGTGGTCAGTCTGCTCTTCCCAGGGCGTGTCACATTGACAGATTGGGGTCAGTCTGCTCTTTTATGGGTGGGTTACATTGACTGAGTGGGGTCAGTCTGCTCTTCCCTGGGTGTTTTACATTGACAGAGTGGGGTCAGTCTGTTCTTCCCTGGGTGTGTTACATTGACAGAGTGGGGTCAGTCTGTTCTTCCCTGGGTGTGTTACATTGACAGAGTGGGTTCAGTCTGCTCTTCCCTGGGTGTGTTACATTGACAGAGTGGGGTCAGTCTGTTCTCCCAGGGTTTGTTACATTGACAGAGTGGGGTCAGTTTGCTCTTCCCTTGCTGTGTTACAATGACAGAGTGGGGTCAGTGTGCACTTCCCTGTGTGTGTTACATTGACAGAGTGGGGGTCAGTCTGCTCTTCCAAGGGTGTGTTACATTGACAGAGTGGGGTCAGTCTGTTCTTCCTTGGGTGTGTTAAATTGACAGTGTTGGGTCAGTGTGCACTTCCCTGGGTGTGTTACATTGACAGAGTGGCGTCAGTCTGTTCTTCCCTGGGAGTGTTACAGTGACAGGGTGGTGTCAGTTTGCTCTCCCCTGGGTGTATTACATTGACAGAGTGGGGTCAGTCTGTTCTTCCCTTGGTGTGTTACATTGACAGAGTGGTATCTGTCTGCTCTTCCCTGGGTGTGTTACATTGACAGAGTGGGGTCAGTCTGTTCTCCCATTGTGTGTTACATTGACAGAGTGGGGTCAGTCTGCTCTTCCCTGGGTGTGTTACAATGACAGAGTGGGGTCAGTGTGCAAATCAGTGGGTGGGTTACATTGACAGAGTGGGGCAAGTCTGCAGTTCACAGTGGGAGTAATTTTGCAGAAGAGGACATTCTGCTCTTCTCTCGGTGGGTTACATTGACAGAGTGAGGTCAGTCTGCTCTTCCCTGGGTTTGTTACATTGACAGAGTTTGGTCAGTCTGCTCTCCCCTGGGTGTGATAAATTGACAGAGTTGGGTCAGTGTGCCCTTCCCAGGGCGTGTCACATTGACAGAGTGGGGTCAGTTTGCTCTTTTATGGGTGTGTCACATTGACAGATTGGGGTCAGTCTGTTCTTCCTTGGGTGTGTTAAATTGACAGTGTTGTGTTAGTCTGCTCTTCCCTGGGTGTGTTACATTGACAGAGTGGCGTCAGTCTGTTCTTCCCTGGGAGTGTTACTGTGACAGGGTGGTGTCAGTCTGTTCTCCCCTGGGTATGTTACATTGACAGAGTGGGGTCAGTCTGCTCTTCCCTGGGTGTTTTAAATTGACAGAGTGGGGTCAGTCTGTTCTTCCTTGGGTGTGTTAAATTGACAGTGTTGGGTCAGTCTGCTCTTCCCTGGGTGTGTTAAATTGACAGAGAGGGGTCAGTCTGTTCTTCCCTTGGTGTGTTACATTGACAGAGTGGTATCTGTCTGCTTTTCCCTGGGTGTGTTACATTGACAGAGTGGTTTCAGTCTGTTCTCCCATTTTGTGTTACATTGACAGAGTGGGGTCAGTCTCCTCTTCCCTGGGTGTGTTACAATGACAGAGTGGGGTCAGTGTGCACATCACTGGGTGGGTTACATTGACAGAGTGGGGTAAGTCTGCAGTTCACTATGTGAGTAATTTTGCAGAAGAGGACATTCTGCTCTTCTCTGGGTGGGTTACATTGACAGAGTGATGTCAGTCTGCTCTTCCCCGGGTTTGTTACATTTACAGAGTTTGGTCAGTCTGCTCTTCCCCGGGTGTGTTACATTGACAGAGTTGGGTCAGTGTGCTCTTCCAGGGCGTGACACATTGACAGAGTGGGGTCAGTCTGCTCTTCCCTGGGTGTGTTACATTGGCAGAGTGAGGTTAGTCTGCTCTTCCCTGGGTGTGTTACATTGACAGATTGGGGTCAGCCTGCCCTTCCCTGAGTGTGTTACATTGACAGAGTGGGGTCAGTCTGTTCTTCCTTGGGTGTGTTAAATTGACAGTGTTGGGTCAGTCTGCTCTTCCCTGGGTGTGTTAAATTGACAGAGTGGGGTCAGTCTGTTCTTCCCTTGGTGTGTTACATTGACAGAGTGGTATCTGTCTGCTCTTCCCTGGGTGTGTTACATTGACAGAGTGGTTTCAGTCTGTTCTCCCATTTTGTGTTACATTGACAGAGTGGGGTCAGTCTGCTCTTCCCTGGGTGTGTTACAATGACAGAGTGGGGTCAGTGTACACATCACTGGGTGGGTTACATTGACAGAGTGGGGTAAGTCTGCAGTTCACTATGTGAGTAATTTTGCAGAAGAGGACATTCTGCTCTTCTCTGGGTGGGTTACATTGACAGAGTGAGGTCAGTCTGCTCTTCCCCGGGTTTGTTACATTGACAGAGTTTGGTCAGTCTGCTCTTCCCCGGGTGTGTTACATTGACAGAGTTGGGTCAGTGTGCTCTTCCAGGGCGTGTCACATTGACAGAGTGGGGTCAGTCTGCTCTTCCCCGGGTGTGTTTCATTGACAGAGTGGGGTCAGTTTGCTCTTCCCTGAGTTTGTTACATTGACAGAGTGGTGTCAGTCTGCTCTTCCCTGGGTGTGTTACATTGACAGAGTGAGGTTAGTCTGCCCTTCCCTAGGTGTGTTCCATTGACAGAGTGGCGTCAGTCTGTTCTCCCAGGGTTTGTTACATTGACAGAGTGGGGTCAGTCTGTTCTTCCCTGGGTGTGTTACATTGACAGAGTAAGGTCAGTCTGCTCTTCCCTGGGAGGGTTACATTGACAGAGTGGGGTCAGTCTTCTCTTCCCTGGGTGTGTTACATTGACAGATTGGGGTTAGTCTGCTCTTCCCAAGTTGGTTACATTGACACAGTGGGGTCAGTCTGTTTTTCCCTGGGTGTGTTACATTGACAGAGTAAGGTCAGTCTGCTCTTCCCTGGGAGGGTTACATTGACAGAATGAATTCAGTCTGCTCTTCCCTGCGTGTGTTACATTGACAGAGTGGGGTCAGTCTGCTCTTCCCTGGGTGTGTTACATTGACCGAGTGGGGTCAGTCCGCTCTTCCCTGGGTGTGTTACATTGACAGAGTGAGGTCAGTCTGCTCTTCCCCGGGTTTGTTACATTGACAGAGGGGGGTCAGTCTTCTCTTCCCTGGGTGTGTTACATTGACAGATTGGGGTCAGCCTGCCCTTCCCTGAGTGTGTTACATTGACAGAGTGGGGTCAGTCTGTTCTTCCTTGGGTGTGTTAAATTGACAGTGTTGGGTCAGTCTGCTCTTCCCTGGGTGTGTTAAATTGACAGAGTGGGGTCAGTCTGTTCTTCCCTTGGTGTGTTACATTGACAGAGTGGTATCTGTCTGCTCTTCCCTGGGTGTGTTACATTGACAGAGTGGTTTCAGTCTGTTCTCCCATTTTGTGTTACATTGACAGAGTGGGGTCAGTCTGCTCTTCCCTGGGTGTGTTACAATGACAGAGTGGGGTCAGTGTGCACATCACTGGGTGGGTTACATTGACAGAGTGGGGTAAGTCTGCAGTTCACTATGTGAGTAATTTTGCAGAAGAGGACATTCTGCTCTTCTCTGGGTGGGTTACATTGACAGAGTGAGGTCAGTCTGCTCTTCCCCGGGTTTGTTACATTGACAGAGTTTGGTCAGTCTGCTCTTCCCCGGGTGTGTTACATTGACAGAGTTGGGTCAGTGTGCTCTTCCAGGGCGTGTCACATTGACAGAGTGGGGTCAGTCTGCTCTTCCCTGGGTGTGTTACTTTGGCAGAGTGAGGTTAGTCTGCTCTTCCCAGGGCGTGTCACATTGACAGAGTGGGGTCAGTCTGCTCTTTTATGGGTGGGTTACATTGACAGAGTGGGGTCAGTCTGCTCTTCCCTGGATGTGTTACATTGGCAGAGTGAGGTCAGTCTGCTCTTCCCTGGGTTTGTTACATTGACATAGTGGGGTCAGTCTGTACTTCCCTGGGTGTGTTACATTGACAGAGTGGGCTCAGTCTGCTCCTTTATGGGTGGGTTACATTGACAAAGTGGGGTCAGTCTGCTCTTCCCTGGGTGTGTAACTCTGGCAGAGTGAGGTCAGTTTGCTCTTCCCTGGGTTTGTTACATTTACAGAGTGTGGTCAGTCTACTCTTCCCTGGGTGTGTTACATTGACAGAGTGGGGTAAGACTGCAGTTGACTGTGTGAGTAATCTTGCAGAAGCGGTCATTCTGCTCTTCTCTGGGTGGGTTACATTGACAGAGTGAGGTCAGTCTGCCCTTCCCTGGGTTTGTTAAATTGACAGAGTGGGGACAGTCTGCTCTTCCCTGCGTGTGTTACAGTGACAGGGTGGGTTCAGTCTGCTCCTCCCTGGGTGTGTTACATTGACAGAGTTGGGTCAGTCTGCTTTTCCCTGGGTGAGTTACATTGACAGAGTGGGGTAAGACTGCAGTTGACTGTGTGAGTAATTTTGCAGAAGCGGTCATTCTGCTCTTCTCTGGTTGGGTTACATTGACAGAGTGAGGTCAGTCTGCTCTTCCCTGGGTGTGTTACAGTGACATGGTGGGTTCAGTCTGATCTTCCCTGGTTGTGTTACATAGACAGAGTGAGTTCAGTCTGCTCTTCCCTGGGTGTGTTACATTGACAGAGTGGGGTCAGTCTGCTCTTCCCTGGGTGTGTTACATTGACAGAGTGGGGTCAGTCTGCTCTTCCCTGGGTGTGTTACATTGACAGAGTGGGGTCAATCTGCTCTTCCCTTGGTGTGTTACATTGACAGAGTGGGGTCAGTCTGCTCTTCCCTGGGTGTGTTACAATGACAGAGTGAGGTCAGTCTGCTCTTCCCTGGGTGTGTTACATTGACAGATTGGGGTCAGTCTTCTCTTCCATGAGTGTGTTACATTGACAGAGTGGGGTCAGTCTGTTCTTCCTTGGGTGTGTTAAATTAACACTGTTGGGTCAGTCTGCTCTTCCCTGGGTGTGTTACATTGACAGAGTGGCGTCAGTCTGTTCTTCCCTGGGAGTTTTACAGTGACAGGGTGGTGTCAGTCTGCTCTCCCCTGGGTGTGTTACATTGACAGAGTGGGGTCAGTCTGCTCTTCCCTGGGTGTGTTACATTGACAGAGTGGGGTCAGTCTGTTCTCCCATTGTGTGTTACATGGACAGAGTGGTTCAGTCTGCTCTTCTCTGGGTGTGTTACAATGACAGATTGGTGTCAATGTGCACTTCACTGGGTGGGTTACATTGACAGAGTGGGGAAGTCTGCAGTTCACTGTGTGAGTAACTTTGCAGAAGAGGTCATTCTGCTCTTCTCTGGGTGGGTTACATTGACAGAGTGAGGTCAGTCTGCTCTTCCCTAGGTTTGTTACATTGAAAGAGTTTGGTCAGTCTGCTCTTCCCTGGTTTTGTAACATTGACAGATTGGGGTCAGTCTTCTCTTTCCTGGGTGTGTTACATTGACAGATTGGGGTCAGTCTGCTCTTCCCTGCGTGTGTTGCATTGACAGAGTGGGGTCAGTCTGATCTTCCCTGGTTGTGTTACATTGACAGAGTGAGTTCAGTCTTCTCTTCACTGGGTGTGTTACATTGACAGATTGGGGTCAGTCTGCTCTTCCCCAAGTTGGTTACATTGACACAGTGGGGTCAGTCTGTTTTTCCCTGGGTGTGTTACATTGACAGAGTAAGGTCAGTCTGCTCTTCCCTGGGAGGGTTACATTGACAGAATGAATTCAGTCTGCTCTTCCCTGCGTGTGTTACATTGACCGAGTGGGGTCAGTCCGCTCTTCCCTGGGTGTGTTACATTGACAGAGTGAGGTCAGTCTGCTCTTCCCCGGGTTTGTTACATTGACAGAGGGGGGTCAGTCTTCTCTTCCCTGGGTGTGTTACATTGACAGATTGGGGTCAGCCTGCCCTTCCCTGAGTGTGTTACATTGACAGAGTGGGGTCAGTCTGTTCTTCCTTGGGTGTGTTAAATTGACAGTGTTGGGTCAGTCTGCTCTTCCCTGGGTGTGTTAAATTGACAGAGTGGGGTCAGTCTGTTCTTCCCTTGGTGTGTTACATTGGCAGAGTGGTTTCAGTCTGTTCTCCCATTTTGTGTTACATTGACAGAGTGGGGTCAGTCTGCTCTTCCCTGGGTGTGTTACAATGACAGAGTGGGGTCAGTGTGCACATCACTGGGTGGGTTACATTGACAGAGTGGGGTAAGTCTGCAGTTCACTATGTGAGTAATTTTGCAGAAGAGGACATTCTGCTCTTCTCTGGGTGGGTTACATTGACAGAGTGAGGTCAGTCTGCTCTTCCCCGGATTTGTTACATTGACAGAGTTTGGTCAGTCTGCTCTTCCCCGGGTGTGTTACATTGACAGAGTTGGGTCAGTGTGCTCTTTCAGGGCGTGTCACATTGAGAGAGTGGGGTCAGTCTGCTCTTCCCTGGGTGTGTTACATTGGCAGAGTGAGGTTAGTCTGCTCTTCCCTGGGTGTGTTACATTGACAGATTGGGGTCAGCCTGCCCTTCCCTGAGTGTGTTACATTGACAGAGTGGGGTCAGTCTATTCTTCCTTGGGTGTGTTAAATTGACAGTGTTGGGCCAGTCTGCTCTTCCCTGGGTTTGTTACATTGACATAGTGGGGTCAGTCTGTACTTCCCTGGGTGTGTTACATTGACAGAGTGGGCTCAGTCTGCTCTTTTATGGGTGGGTTACATTGACAAAGTGGGGTCAGTCTGCTCTTCCCTGGGTGTGTAACTTTGGCAGAGTGAGGTCAGTTTGCTCTTCCCTGGGTTTGTTACATTTACAGAGTGTGGTCAGTCTACTCTTCCCTGGGTGTGTTACATTGACAGAGTGGGGTAAGACTGCAGTTGACTGTGTGAGTAAATTTGCAGAAGCGGTCATTCTGCTCTTCTCTGGGTGGGTTACATTGACAGAGTGAGGTCAGTCTGCTCTTCCCTGGGTTTGTTAAATTGACAGAGTGGGGACAGTCTGCTCTTCCCTGCGTGTGTTACAGTGACAGGGTGGGTTCAGTCTGCTCCTCCCTGGGTGTGTTATATTGACAGAGTTGGGTCAGTCTGCTTTTCCCTGGGTGTGTTACATTGACAGAGTGGGGTAAGACTGCAGTTGACTGTGTGAGTAATTTTGCAGAAGCGGTCATTCTGCTCTTCTCTGGTTGGGTTACATTGACAGAGTGAGGTCAGTCTGCTCTTCCCTGGGTGTGTTACAGTGACATGGTGGGTTCAGTCTGATCTTCCCTGGTTGTGTTACATAGACAGAGTGAGTTCAGTCTGCTCTTCCCTGGGTGTGTTACATTGACAGAGTGGGGTCAGTCTGCTCTTCCCTGGGTGTGTTACATTGACAGAGTGAGGTCAGTCTGCTCTTCCCTGGGTGTGTTACATTGACAGATTGGGGTCAGTCTTCTCTTCCATGAGTGTGTTACATTGACAGAGTGGGGTCAGTCTGTTCTTCCTTGGGTGTGTTAAATTAACACTGTTGGGTCAGTCTGCTCTTTCCTGGGTGTGTTACATTGATAGAGTGGCGTCAGTCTGTTCTTCCCTGGGAGTTTTACAGTGACAGGGTGGTGTCAGTCTGCTCTCCCCTGGGTGTGTTACATTGACAGAGTGGGGTCTGTCTGCTCTTCCCTGGGTGTGTTACATTGACAGAGTGGGGTCAGTCTGTTCTCCCATTGTGTGTTACATGGACAGAGTGGGGTCAGTCTGCTCTTCCCTGGGTGTGTTACAATGACAGATTGGTGTCAATGTGCACTTCACTGGGTGGGTTACATTGACAGAGTGGGGATGTCTGCAGTTCACTGTGTGAGTAACTTTGCAGAAGAGGTCATTCTGCTCTTCTCTGGGTGGGTTACATTGACAGAGTGAGGTCAGTCTGCTCTTCCCTAGGTTTGTTACATTGAAAGAGTTTGGTCAGTCTGCTCTTCCCTGGGTTTGTTACATTGACAGATTGGGGTCAGTCTTCTCTTTCCTGGGTGTGTTACATTGACAGATTGGGGTCAGTCTGCTCTTCCCTGCGTGTGTTGAATTGACAGAGTGGGGTCAGTCTGATCTTCCCTGGTTGTGTTACATTGACAGAGTGAGTTCAGTCTGCTCTTCCCTGGGTGTGTAACATTGACAGAGTGGGGTCAGTCTGCTCTTCCCTGGGTGTGTTACATTGACAGAGTGAGGTCAGTCTGCTCTTCCCTGGGTTTGTTACATTGACAGAGTGGGGTCAGTCTTCTATTCCCTGGGTGTGTTACATTGACAGATTGGGGTCATTCTGCTCTCCCCTGAGTGTGTTTCATTGACTGGGTGGGGAAATTCTGTTCTTCCTTGGGTGTGTTAAATTGACAGTATTGGGTCAGTCTGCTCTTCCCTGGGTGCGTTATATTGACAGAGTGGCGTCAGTCTGTTCTTCCCTGGGAGTGTTACAGTGACAGGGTGGTGTCAGTCTGCTCTCCCCTGGGTGTGTTACATTGACAGAGTGGGGTCAGTCTGCTCTTCCCTGGGTGTGTTAAATTGACAGAGTGGGGTCAGTCTGTTCTTCCCTTGGTGTGTTACATTGACAGAGTTGTATCTGTCTGCTCTTCCCTGTGTGTGTAACATTGACAGAGTGGGATCAGTCTGCCCCTCCCTGGGTGTGTTACAATGACAGAGTGGGGTCAATGTGCACTTCACTGGGTGGGTTACATTGACAGAGTGGGGTAAGTCTGCAGTTCACTGTGTGAGTAACTTTGCAGAAGAGGTCATTCTGCTCTTCTCTGGCTGTGTTACATTGACAGAGTGAGGTCAGTCTGCTCTTCCCTGGGTTTGTTACATTGACAGAGTTTGGTCAGTCTGCTCTTCCCTGGGTGTGTTACATTGACAGAGTTGGGTCAGTGTGCTCTTCCCAGGGCGTGTCACATTGACAGAGTGGGGACAGTCTGCTCTTTTATGGGTGGGTTACATTGACAGAGTGGGGTCAGTCTGCTCTTCACTGGGTGTGTTACATTGACAAAGTGGGGTCAGTCTGATCTTCCCTGGTTGTGTTACATTGACAGAGTGAGCTCAGTCTGCTCTTCCCTTGGTGTGTTACATTGACAGAGTGGGGTCAGTCTGCTCTTCCCTGGGAGGGTTACATTGACAGAGTGGGGTCAGTCTTCTCTTCCCTGGGTGTGTTACATTGACAGATTGGGGTCAGTCTGCTCTTCCCCAAGTTTGTTACATTGACATAGTGGGGTCAGTCTGTTGTTCCCTGGGTGTGTTACATTGACAGAGTGGGGTCAGTCTGCTCTTCCCTGGGTGTGTTACATTGACAGAGTGGGGTCAGTCTGCTCTTCCCTGGGTGTGTTACATTGACAGAGTTGGGTCAGTCTGCTCTTCCCTGGGTGTGTTACATTGACAGAGTGGGGTCAGTCTGCTCTTCCCAGGGTGTGTTACATTGACATAGTGGGGTCAATCTGCTCTTCCCTGGGTGTGTTACATTGACAGAGTGGGGTCAGTCTGCTCTTCCCTGGGTGTGTTTCATTGACAGAGTGGGGTCAGTCTGCCCTTCCCTAGGTGTGTTCCATTGACAGAATGGAGTCAGTCTGTTCTTCCCTGGGTGTGTTACATTGACAGAGTGAGGTCAGTCTGCTCTTCCCAGGGCGTGTCACATTGACAGAGTGGGGCCAGTCTGCTATTTTATGGATGGGTTACATTGACAGAGTGGGGTAAGTCTGCTATTCCCTGGGTGTGCTACATTGACAGAGTGGGGTCAGTCTGCTCTTCCCTGGGTGTGTTACATTGACTGAGTGGGGTCAGTCTGTTCTTCCCTGGGTGTATTACATTGACAGAGTTTGGTCAGTCTGTTCTTCCCTGGGTGTGTTACATTGACAGAGTGGGTTCAGTCTGCTCTTCCCTGGGTGTGTTACATTGACAGAGTGGGGTCAGTCTGTTCTCCCAGGGTTTGTTACATTGACAGAGTGGGGTCAGTCTGCTCTTCCCTTGCTGTGTTACAATGACAGAGTGGGGTCAGTGTGCACTTCCCTGTGTGTGTTACATTGACAGAGTGGGGGTCAGTCTGCTCTTCCCAGGGTGTGTTACATTGACAGAGTGTGGTCAGTCTGCTCTTCCCAGGGCGTGTCACATTGACAGAGTGGGGTCAGTCTGCTCTTTTATGGGTGGATTACATTGACAGAATGAATTCAGTCTGCTCTTCCCTGCGTGTGTTACATTGACCGAGTGAGGTCAGTCAGCTCTTCCCTGGGTTTGTTACATTGACAGAGTGGGGTCAGTCTTCTCTTCCCTGGGTGTGTTACATTGACAGATTGGGGTCAGTCTGCCCTTCCCTGAGTGTGTTACATTGACAGAGTGGGGTCAGTCTGTTCTTCCTTGGGTGTGTTAAATTGACAGAGTGGGGTCAGTCTGTTCTTCCCTTGGTGTGTTACATTGACAGAGTGGTATCTGTCTGCTCTTCCCTGGGTGTGTTACAATGACAGAGTGGGGTCAGTGTGCACATCACTGGGTGGGTTACATTGACAGAGTGGGGTAAGTCTGCAGTTCACTGTGTGAGTAATTTTGCAGAAGCGGTCATTCTGCTCTTCTCTGGTTGGGTTACATTGACAGAGTGAGGTCAGTCTGCTCTTCCCTGGGTGTGTTACAGTGACATGGTGGGTTCAGTCTGATCTTCCCTGGTTGTGTTACATAGACAGAGTGAGTTCAGTCTGCTCTTCCCTGGGTGTGTTACATTGACAGAGTGGGGTCAGTCTGCTCTTCCCTGGGTGTGTTACATTGACAGAGTGAGGTCAGTCTGCTCTTCCCTGGGTGTGTTACATTGACAGATTGGGGTCAGTCTTCTCTTCCATGAGTGTGTTACTTTGACAGAGTGGGGTCAGTCTGTTCTTCCTTGGGTGTGTTAAATTAACAGTGTTGGGTCAGTCTGCTCTTCCCCGGGTGTGTTACATTGACAGAGTGGCGTCAGTCTGTTCTTCCCTGGGAGTTTTACAGTGACAGGGTGGTGTCAGTCTGCTCTCCCCTGGGTGTGTTACATTGACAGAGTGGGGTCAGTCTGCTCTTCCCTGGGTGTGTTAAATTGACAGAGTGGGGTCAGTCTGTTCTTCCCTTGTTGTGTTATATTGACAGAGTGGTATCTGTCTGCTCTTTCCTGGGTGTGTTACATTGACAGAGTGGGGTCAGTGTGTTCTCCCATTGTGTGTTACATGGACAGAGTGGGGTCAGTCTGCTCTTCCCTGGGTGTGTTACAATGACAGATTGGTGTCAATGTGCACTTCACTGGGTGGGTTACATTGACAGAGTGGGGAAGTCTGCAGTTCACTGTGTGAGTAACTTTGCAGAAGAGGTCATTCTGCTCTTCTCTGGGTGGGTTACATTGACAGAGTGAGGTCAGTCTGCTCTTCCCTGGGTTTGTTACATTGAAAGAGTTTGGTCAGTCTGCTCTTCCCTGGGTTTGTTACATTGACAGGTTGGGGTCAGTCCTCTCTTTCCTTGGTGTGTTACATGGACGGATTGGGGTCAGTCTGCTCTTCCCTGCGTGTGTTGCATTGACAGAGTGGGGTCAGTCTGATCTTCCCTGGTTGTGTTACGTTGACAGAGTGAGTTCAGTCTGCTCTTCCCTGGGTGTGTTACATTGACAGAGTGAGGTCAATCTGCTCTTCCCTGGGTTTGTTACATTGACAGAGTGGGGTCAGTCTTCTATTCCCTGGCTGTGTTACATTGACAGATTGGGGTTAGTCTGCTCCCCCCTGACTGTGTTACATTGACTGGGTGGGGAAATTCTGTTCTTCCTTGGGTGTGTTAAATTGACAGTATTGGGTCAGTCTGCTATTCCCTGGGTGCATTATATTGACAGTGTAGCGTCAGTCTGTTCTTCCCTGGGAGTGTTACAGTGACAGGGTGGTGTCAGTCTGCTCTCCCCTGGGTGTGTTACATTGACAGAGTGGGGTCAGTCTGCTCTTCCCTGGGTGTGTTAAATTGACAGAGTGGGGTCAGTCTGTTCTTCCCTTGGTGTGTTACATTGACAGAGTGGTATCTGTCTGCTCTTCCCTGTGTGTGTAACATTGACAGAGTGGGGTCAGTCTGCTCTTCCCTGGGTGTGTTACAATGACAGAGTGGGGTCAATGTGCACTTCACTGGGTGGGTTACATTGACAGAGTGGGGTAAGTCTGCAGTTCACTGTGTGAGTAACTTTGCAGAATAGGTCATTCTGCTCTTCTCTGGCTGTGTTACATTGACAGAGTGAGGTCAGTCTGCTCTTCCCTGGGTTTGTTACATTGACAGAGTTTGGTCAGTCTGCTCTTCCCTGGGTGTGTTACATTGACAGAGTTGGGTCAGTGTGCTCTTCCCAGGGCGTGTCACATTGACAGAGTGGGGACAGTCTGCTCTTTTATGGGTGGGTTACATTGACAGAGTGGGGTCAGTCTGCTCTTCACTGGGTGTGTTACATTGACAGAGTGGGGTCAGTCTGATCTTCCCTGGTTGTGTTATATTGACAGAGTGAGTTCAGTCTGCTCTTCCCTTGGTGTGTTACATTGACAGAGTGGGGTCAGTCTGCTCTTCCCTGGGAGGGTTACATTGACAGAGTGGGGTCAGTCTTCTCTTCCCTGGGTGTGTTACATTGACAGATTGGGGTCAGTCTGCTCTTCCACAAGTTTGTTACATTGACAGAGTGAGTTCAGTCTGCTCTTCCCTTGGTGTGTTACATTGACAGAGTGGGGTCAGTCTGCTCTTCCCTGGGAGGGTTACATTGACAGAGTGGGGTCAGTCTTCTCTTCCCTGGGTGTGTTACATTGACAGATTGGGGTCAGTCTGCTCTTCCACAAGTTTGTTACATTGACATAGTGGGGTCAGTCTGTTCTTCCCTGGGTGCATTACATTGACAGAGTTTTGTCAGTCTGTTCTTCCCTGGGAGTGTTACAGTGACAGGGTGGTGTCAGTCTGCTCTCCCCTGGGTGTGTTACATTGACAGAGTGGGGTCAGTCTGCTCTTCCCTGGGTGTGTTAAATTGACAGAGTGGGGTCAGTCTGTTCTTCCCTTGGTGTGTTACATTGACAGAGTGGTATCTGTCTGCTCTTCCCTGTGTGTGTAACATTGACAGAGTGGGGTCAGTCTGCTCTTCCCTGGGTGTGTTACAATGACAGAGTGGGGTCAATGTGCACTTCACTGGGTGGGTTACATTCACAGAGTGGGGTAAGTCTGCAGTTCACTGTGTGAGTAACTTTGCAGAATAGGTCATTCTGCTCTTCTCTGGCTGTGTTACATTGACAGAGTGAGGTCAGTCTGCTCTTCCCTGGGTTTGTTACATTGACAGAGTTTGGTCAGTCTGCTCTTCCCTGGGTGTGTTACATTGACAGAGTTGGGTCAGTGTGCTCTTCCCAGGGCGTGTCACATTGACAGAGTGGGGACAGTCTGCTCTTTTATGGGTGGGTTACATTGACAGAGTGGGGTCAGTCTGCTCTTCACTGGGTGTGTTACATTGACAGAGTGGGGTCAGTCTGATCTTCCCTGGTTGTGTTATATTGACAGAGTGAGTTCAGTCTGCTCTTCCCTTGGTGTGTTACATTGACAGAGTGGGGTCAGTCTGCTCTTCCCTGGGAGGGTTACATTGACAGAGTGGGGTCAGTCTTCTCTTCCCTGGGTGTGTTACATTGACAGATTGGGGTCAGTCTGCTCTTCCACAAGTTTGTTACATTGACATAGTGGGGTCAGTCTGTTGTTCCCTGGGTGTGTTACATTGACAGAGTGGGGTCAGTCTGCTCTTCCCTGGGTGTGTTACATTGACAGAGTGGGGTCAGTCTGCTCTTCCCTGGGTGTGTTACATTGACAGAGTGGGGTCAGTCTGCTCTTCCCTGGGTGTGTTACATTGACAGAGTGGGGTCAGTCTGCTCTTCCCTGGTTGTGTTACATTGACAGAGTGGGGTCAATCTGCTCTTCCCTGGGTTGGTAACAATGACAGAGTGGGGTCAGTCTGCTCTTCCCTGGGTGTGTTTCATTGACAGAGTGGGGTCAGTTTGCTCTTCCCTGGGTGTGTTACATTAACAGAGTGGTGTCATTCCGCTCTTCCCTGGGTGTGTTACATTGACAGAGTGGGGTCAGTCAGCCCTTCCCTAGGTGTGTTCCATTGACAGAATGGAGTCAGTCTGTTCTTCCCTGGGTGTGTTACATTGACAGAGTGAGGTCAGTCTGCTCTTCCCAGGGCGTGTCACATTGACAGAGTGGGGCCAGTCTGCTCTTTTATGGGTGGGTTACATTGACAGAGTGGGGTAAGACTGCTTTTCCCTGTGTGTGCTACATTGACAGAGTGGGGTCAGTCTGCTCCTCCCTTGGTGTGTTACATTGACTGAGTGGGGTCAGTCTGTTCTTCCCTGGGTGCATTACATTGACAGAGTTTTGTCAGTCTGTTCTTCCCTGGGTGTGTTACATTGACAGAGTGGGTTCAGTCTGCTCTTCCCTGGGTGTGTTACATTGACAGAGTGGGGTCAGTCTGTTCTCCCAGGGTTTGTTACATTGACAGAGTGGGGTCAGTCTGCTCTTCCCTTGGTGTGTTACAATGACAGAGTGGGGTCAGTGTGCACTTCCCTGTGTGTGTTACATTGACAGAGTGGGGGTCAGTCTGCTCTTCCCAGGATGTGTTACATTGACAGAGTGTGGTCAGTCTGCTCTTCCCAGGGCGTGTCACATTGACAGAGTGGGGTCAGTCTGCTCTTTTATGGGTGGATTACGTTGACAGAATGAATTCAGTCTGCTCTTCCCTGCGTGTGTTACATTGACAGAGTGGGGTCAGTCTGCTCTTCCCTGGGTGTGTTACATTGACAGAGTGAGGTCAGTCAGCTCTTCCCTGGGTTTGTTACATTGACAGAGTGGGGTCAGTCTTCTCTTCCCTGGGTGTGTTACATTTACAGATTGGGGTCAGTCTGCCCTTCCCTGAGTGTGTTACATTGACAGAGTGGGGTCAGTCTGTTCTTCCTTGGGTGTGTTAAATTGACAGTGTTGGGTCAGTCTGCTCTTCCCTGGGTGTGTTAAATTGACAGAGTGGGGTCAGTCTGTTCTTCCCTTGGTGTGTTACATTGACAGAGTGGTATCTGTCTGCTCTTCCCTGGGTGTGTTACATTGACAGAGTGGTTTCAGTCTGTTCTCCCATTGTGTGTTACATTGACATTGTGAGGTCAGTCTGCTCTTCCCTGGGTGTGTTACAATGACAGAGTGGGGTCAGTGTGCACATCACTGGGTGGGTTACATTGACAGAGTGGGGTAAGTCTGCAGTTCACTGTGTGAGTAATTTTGCAGAAGAGGACATTCTGCTCTTCTCTGGGTGGGTTACATTGACAGAGTGAGGTCAGTCTGCTCTTCCCTGGGTTTGTTACATTGACAGAGTTTGGTCAGTCTGCTCTTCCCTGGGTGTGTTACATTGACAGAGTTGGGTCAGTGTGCACTTCCAGGGCGTGTCACATTGACAGAGTGGGGTCAGTCTGCTCTTCCCTGGGTGTGTTACATTGACAGAGTGAGGTCAGTCTGCTCTTCCCTGGGTGTGTTACATTGACAGATTGGGGTCAGTCTTCTCTTCCATGAGTGTGTTACTTTGATAGAGTGGGGTCAGTCTGTTCTTCCTTGGGTGTGTTAAATTAACAGTGTTGGGTCAGTCTGCTCTTCCCCGGGTGTGTTACATTGACAGAGTGGCGTCAGTCTGTTCTTCCCTGGGAGTTTTACAGTGACAGGGTGGTGTCAGTCTGCTCTCCCCTGGGTGTGTTACATTGACAGAGTGGGGTCAGTCTGCTCTTCCCTGGGTGTGTTAAATTGACAGAGTGGGGTCAGTCTGTTCTTCCCTTGTTGTGTTATATTGACAGAGTGGTATCTGTCTGCTCTTTCCTGGGTGTGTTACATTGACAGAGTGGGGTCAGTGTGTTCTCCCATTGTGTGTTACATGGACAGAGTGGGGTCAGTCTGCTCTTCCCTGGGTGTGTTACAATGACAGATTGGTGTCAATGTGCACTTCACTGGGTGGGTTACATTGACAGAGTGGGGAAGTCTGCAGTTCACTGTGTGAGTAACTTTGCAGAAGAGGTCATTCTGCTCTTCTCTGGGTGGGTTACATTGACAGAGTGAGGTCAGTCTGCTCTTCCCTGGGTTTGTTACATTGAAAGAGTTTGGTCAGTCTGCTCTTCCCTGGGTTTGTTACATTGACAGGTTGGGGTCAGTCCTCTCTTTCCTTGGTGTGTTACATGGACGGATTGGGGTCAGTCTGCTCTTCCCTGCGTGTGTTGCATTGACAGAGTGGGGTCAGTCTGATCTTCCCTGGTTGTGTTACATTGACAGAGTGAGTTCAGTCTGCTCTTCCCTGGGTGTGTTACATTGACAGAGTGAGGTCAGTCTGCTCTTCCCTGGGTTTGTTACATTGACAGAGTGGGGTCAGTCTTCTATTCCCTGGCTGTGTTACATTGACAGATTGGGGTTAGTCTGCTCTCCCCTGACTGTGTTACATTGACTGGGTGGGGAAATTCTGTTCTTCCTTGGGTGTGTTAAATTGACAGTATTGGGTCAGTCTGCTATTCCCTGGGTGCATTATATTGACAGTGTAGCGTCAGTCTGTTCTTCCCTGGGAGTGTTACAGTGACAGGGTGGTGTCAGTCTGCTCTCCCCTGGGTGTGTTACATTGACAGAGTGGGGTCAGTCTGCTCTTCCCTGGGTGTGTTAAATTGACAGAGTGGGGTCAGTCTGTTCTTCCCTTGGTGTGTTACATTGACAGAGTGGTATCTGTCTGCTCTTCCCTGTGTGTGTAACATTGACAGAGTGGGGTCAGTCTGCTCTTCCCTGGGTGTGTTACAATGACAGAGTGGGGTCAATGTGCACTTCACTGGGTGGGTTACATTGACAGAGTGGGGTAAGTCTGCAGTTCACTGTGTGAGTAACTTTGCAGAATAGGTCATTCTGCTCTTCTCTGGCTGTGTTACATTGACAGAGTGAGGTCAGTCTGCTCTTCCCTGGGTTTGTTACATTGACAGAGTTTGGTCAGTCTGCTCTTCCCTGGGTGTGTTACATTGACAGAGTTGGGTCAGTGTGCTCTTCCCAGGGCGTGTCACATTGACAGAGTGGGGACAGTCTGCTCTTTTATGGGTGGGTTACATTGACAGAGTGGGGTCAGTCTGCTCTTCACTGGGTGTGTTACATTGACAGAGTGGGGTCAGTCTGATCTTCCCTGGTTGTGTTATATTGACAGAGTGAGTTCAGTCTGCTCTTCCCTTGGTGTGTTACATTGACAGAGTGGGGTCAGTCTGCTCTTCCCTGGGAGGGTTACATTGACAGAGTGGGGTCAGTCTTCTCTTCCCTGGGTGTGTTACATTGACAGATTGGGGTCAGTCTGCTCTTCCACAAGTTTGTTACATTGACATAGTGGGGTCAGTCTGTTGTTCCCTGGGTGTGTTACATTGACAGAGTGGGGTCAGTCTGCTCTTCCCTGGGTGTGTTACATTGACAGAGTGGGGTCAGTCTGCTCTTCCCTGGGTGTGTTACATTGACAGAGTGGGGTCAGTCTGCTCTTCCCTGGGTGTGTTACATTGACAGAGTGGGGTCAGTCTGCTCTTCCCTGGTTGTGTTACATTGACAGAGTGGGGTCAATCTGCTCTTCCCTGGGTTGGTAACATTGACAGAGTGGGGTCAGTCTGCTCTTCCCTGGGTGTGTTTCATTGACAGAGTGGGGTCAGTTTGCTCTTCCCTGGGTGTGTTACATTAACAGAGTGGTGTCAGTCCGCTCTTCCCTGGGTGTGTTACATTGACAGAGTGGGGTCAGTCAGCCCTTCCCTAGGTGTGTTCCATTGACAGAATGGAGTCAGTCTGTTCTTCCCTGGGTGTGTTACATTGACAGAGTGAGGTCAGTCTGCTCTTCCCAGGGCGTGTCACATTGACAGAGTGGGGCCAGTCTGCTCTTTTATGGGTGGGTTACATTGACAGAGTGGGGTAAGACTGCTTTTCCCTGTGTGTGCTACATTGACAGAGTGGGGTCAGTCTGCTCCTCCCTTGGTGTGTTACATTGACTGAGTGGGGTCAGTCTGTTCTTCCCTGGGTGCATTACATTGACAGAGTTTTGTCAGTCTGTTCTTCCCTGGGTGTGTTACATTGACAGAGTGGGTTCAGTCTGCTCTTCCCTGGGTGTGTTACATTGACAGAGTGGGGTCAGTCTGTTCTCCCAGGGTTTGTTACATTGACAGAGTGGGGTCAGTCTGCTCTTCCCTTGGTGTGTTACAATGACAGAGTGGGGTCAGTGTGCACTTCCCTGTGTGTGTTACATTGACAGAGTGGGGGTCAGTCTGCTCTTCCCAGGATGTGTTACATTGACAGAGTGTGGTCAGTCTGCTCTTCCCAGGGCGTGTCACATTGACAGAGTGGGGTCAGTCTGCTCTTTTATGGGTGGATTACATTGACAGAATGAATTCAGTCTGCTCTTCCCTGCGTGTGTTACATTGACAGAGTGGGGTCAGTCTGCTCTTCCCTGGGTGTGTTACATTGACAGAGTGAGGTCAGTCAGCTCTTCCCTGGGTTTGTTACATTGACAGAGTGGGGTCAGTCTTCTCTTCCCTGGGTGTGTTACATTTACAGATTTGGGTCAGTCTGGCATTCCCTGAGTGTGTTACATTGACAGAGTGGGGTCAGTCTGTTCTTCCTTGGGTGTGTTAAATTGACAGTGTTGGGTCAGTCTGCTCTTCCCTGGGTGTGTTAAATTGACAGAGTGGGGTCAGTCTGTTCTTCCCTTGGTGTGTTACATTGACAGAGTGGTATCTGTCTGCTCTTCCCTGGGTGTGTTACATTGACAGAGTGGTTTCAGTCTGTTCTCCCATTGTGTGTTACATTGACATTGTGGGGTCAGTCTGCTCTTCCCTGGGTGTGTTACAATGACAGAGTGGGGTCAGTGTGCACATCACTGGGTGGGTTACATTGACAGAGTGGGGTAAGTCTGCAGTTCACTGTGTGAGTAATTTTGCAGAAGAGGACATTCTGCTCTTCTCTGGGTGGGTTACATTGACAGAGTGAGGTCAGTCTGCTCTTCCCTGGGTTTGTTACATTGACAGAGTTTGGTCAGTCTGCTCTTCCCTGGGTGTGTTACATTGACAGAGTTGGGTCAGTGTGCACTTCCAGGGCGTGTCACATTGACAGAGTGGGGTCAGTCTGCTCTTCCCTGGGTGTGTTACATTGACAGAGTGACGTTAGTCTGCTCTTCCCAGGGCGTGTCACATTGACAGAGTGGGGTCAGTCTGCTCTTTTATGGGTGGGTTACATTGACAGAGTGGGGTCAGTCTGCTCTTCCCTGGGTGTGTTACATTGGCAGAGTGAGGTCAGTCTGCTCTTCCCTGGGTTTGTTACATTGACATAGTGGGGTCAGTCTGTCCTTCCCTGGGAGTGTTACATTGACAGAGTGGGGTCAGTCTGCTCTTCCCTGGGTGTGTTACATTGACAGAGTGGGGTCAGTTTGCACTTCCCTGGGTGTGTTACATTGAGAGAGTGAGGTCAGTCTGCTCTTCCCTGGGTTTGTTACATTTACAGAGTGTGGTCAGTCTACTCTTCCCTGGAAGTGTTACATTGACAGAGTGGGGTAAGACTGCAGTTGACTGTGTGAGTAATTTTGCAGAAGCGGTCATTCTGCTCTTCTCTGGGTGGGTTACATTGACAGAGTGAGGTCAGTCTGCTCTTCCCTTGGTGTGTTACAGTGACAGGGTGGGTTCAGTCTGCTCCTCCCTGGTTGTGTTACATTGACAGAGTGAGTTCAGTCTGCTCTTCCCTGGGTGTGTTACATTGACAGAGTGGGGTCAGTCTGCTCTTCCCTGGGTGTGTTACATTGACAGAGTGAGGTCAGTCTGCTCTTCCCTGGGTTTGTTACATTGACAGATTGGGGTCAGTCTTCACTTCCCTGGGTGTGTTACATTGACAGATTGGGGTCAGTCTGCTCTTCCCTGGGTGTGTTACATTGACAGAGTGGGGTCAGTCTGCTCTTCCCTGAGTGTGTTACATTGACAGAGTGGGGTCAGTCTGTTCTTCCTTGGGTGTGTTAAATTGACAGTGTTGGGTCAGTCTGCTCTTCCCTGGGTGTGTTCCATTGACAGAGTGGCGTCAGTCTGCTCTTCCCTGGGAGTGTTACAGTGACAGGGTGGTGTCAGTCTGCTCTCCCCTGGGTGTGTTACATTGACAGAGTGGGGTCAGTCTGCTCTTCCCTGGGTGTGTTAAATTGACAGAGTGGGGTCAGTCTGTTCTTCCCTTGGTGTGTTACATTGACAGAGTGGTATCTGTCTGCTCTTCGCTGGGTGTGTGACATTGACAGAGTGGGGTCAGTCTGTTCTCCCATTGTGTGTTACATTGACAGAGTGGGGTCAGTCTGCTCTTCCCTGGGTGTGTTACAATGACAGAGTGGGGTCAATGTGCACTTCACTGGGTGGGTTACATTGACAGAGTGGGGTAAGTCTGCAGTTCACTGTGTGAGTAACTTTGCAGAAGAGGTCATTCTGCTCTTCTCTGTCTGTGTTACATTGACAGAGTGAGGTCAGTCTGCTCTTCCCTGGGTTTGTTACATTGACAGAGTTTGGTCAGTCTGCTCTTCCCTGGGTGTGTTACATTGACATAGTTGGGTCAGTGTGCTCTTCCCAGGGCGTGTCACATTGACAGAGTGGGGACTGTCTGCTCTTTTATGGGTGGGTTACATTGACAGAGTGGGGTCAGTCTGCTCTTCCCTGGGTGTGTTACATTGACAGAGTGGGGTCAGTCTGATCTTCCCTGGTTGTGTTACATTGACAGAGTGAGTTCAGTCTGCTCTTCCCTGGGTGTGTTACATTGACAGAGTGGGGTCAGTCTGCTCTTCCCTGGGAGGGTTACATTGACAGAGTGGGGTCAGTCTTCTCTTCCCTGGGTGTGTTACATTGACAGATTGGGGTCAGTCTGCCCTTCCCCAAGTTTGTTACATTGACACAGTGGGGTCAGTCTGTTGTTCCCTGGGTGTGTTTCATTGACAGAGTGGGGTCAGTTTGCTCTTCACTGGGTGTGTTCCATTGACAGAGTGGAGTCAGTCTCTTCTTCCCTGGGTGGGTAACATTGACAGAGTGGGGTCAGTCTGCTCTTCCCTGGGTGTGTTTCATTGACAGAGTGGGGTCAATCTGCTCTTCCCTGGGTGGGTAACATTGACAGAGTGTGGTCAGTCTGCTCTTCCCAGGGCGTGTCACATTGACAGAGTGGGGCCAGTCTGCTCGTTTATGGGTGGGTTACATTGACAGGGTGGGTTCAGTCTGCTCCTCCCTGGATGTGTTACATTGACAGAGTTGGGTCAGTCTGCTTTTCCCTGGGTTTGTTACATTGACAGAGTGGGGTCAGTCTGCTCTTCCCTGGGTGTGTTACATTGGCAGAGTGGGGTCTGTCTGCTCTTCCCTGGGTGTGTTACATTGACAGAGTTGGGTAAGACTGCAGTTGACTGTGTGAGTAATTTTGCAGAAGCGGTCATTCTGCTCTTCTCTGGGTGTGTTACATTGACAGAGTGAGGTCAGTCTGCTCTTCCCTGGGTGTGTTACAGTGACAGGGTGGGTTCAGTCTGCTCCTCCCTGGTTGTGTTACATTTACAGAGTTAGTTCAGTCTGCTCTTCCCTGGGTGTGTTACATTGACAGAGTGGGGTCAGTCTGCTCTTCCCTGGGTGTGTTACATTGACAGAGTGAGGTCAGTCTGCTCTTCCCTGGGTTTGTTACATTGACAGATTGGGGTCAGTCTTCTCTTCCCTGGGTGTGTTACATTGACAGATTGGGGTCAGTCTGCTCTTCCCTGAGTGTGTTACATTGACAGAGTGGGGTCAGTCTGTTCTTCCTTGGGTGTGTTAAATTGACAGTGTTGGGTCAGTCTGCTCTTCCCTGGGTATGTTACATTGACAGAGTGGCGTCAGTCTGTTCTTCCCTGGGAGTTTTACAGTGACAGGGTGGTGTCAGTCTGCTCTCACCTGGGTGTGTTAAATTGACAGAGTGGGGTCAGTCTGCTCTTCCCTGGGTGTGTTACATTGACAGAGTGGGGTCAGTCTGCCCTTTCCCAAGTTTGTTACATTGACACAGTGGGGTCAGTCTGTTGTTCCCTGGGTGTGTTACATTGACCGAGTGGGGTCAGTCTGTTCTCCCATTGTGTGTTACATTGACAGAGTGGGGTCAGTCTGCTCTTCCCTGGGTGTGTTACATTGACAGAGTGGGGTCAGTCTGCACTTCCCTGGATATGTTACATTGACAGAGTGGGGTCAATCTGCTCTTCCCTGGGTGGGTAACATTGACAGATTGGGGTCAGTCTGCTCTTCCCTGGGTGTGTTTCATTGACAGAGTGGGGTCAGTTTGCTCTTCCCTGGGTGTGTTCCATTGACAGAGTGGAGTCAGTGTCTTCTTCCCTGGGTGTGTTACATTGACTGAGTGAGGTCAGTCTGCTCTTCCCAGGGCGTGTCACATTGACAGAGTGCGGTCAATCTGCTCTTCCCTGGGTGGGTAACATTGACAGAGTGTGGTCAGTCTGCTCTTCCCAGGGCGTGTCACATTGACAGAGTGGGGCCAGTCTGCTCGTTTATGGGTGGGTTACATTGACAGGGTGGGTTCAGTCTGCTCCTCCCTGGATGTGTTACATTGACAGAGATGGGTCAGTCTGCTTTTCCCTGGGTGTGTTACATTGACAGAGTGGGGTCAGTCTGTTCTCCCAGGGTTTGTTACATTGACAGAGTGGGGTCAGTCTGCTCTTCCCTTGGTGTGTTACAATGACAGAGTGGGGTCAGTGTGCACTTCCCTGTGTGTGTTACATTGACAGAGTGTTGTCAGTCTGTTCTCCCAGGGTTTGTTACATTGACAGAGTGGGGTCAGTCTGCTCTTCCCTTGGTGTGTTACAATGACAGAGTGGGGTCAGTGTGCACTTCCCTGTGTGTGTTACATTGACAGAGTGGGGGTCAGTCTGCTCTTCCCAGGATGTGTTACATTGACAGAGTGTGGTCAGTCTGCTCTTCCCAGGGCGTGTCACATTGACAGAGTGGGGTCAGTCTGCTCTTTTATGGGTGGATTACATTGACAGAATGAATTCAGTCTGCTCTTCCCTGCGTGTGTTACATTGACAGAGTGGGGTCAGTCTGCTCTTCCCTGGGTGTGTTACATTGACAGAGTGAGGTCAGTCAGCTCTTCCCTGGGTTTGTTACATTGACAGAGTGGGGTCAGTCTTCTCTTCCCTGGGTGTGTTACATTGACAGATTGGGGTCAGTCTGCCCTTCCCTGAGTGTGTTACATTGACAGAGTGGGGTCAGTCTGTTCTTCCTTGGGTGTGTTAAATTGACAGTGTTGGGTCAGTCTGCTCTTCCCTGGGTGTGTTAAATTGACAGAGTGGGGTCAGTCTGTTCTTCCCTTGGTGTGTTACATTGACAGAGTGGTATCTGTCTGCTCTTCCCTGGGTGTGTTACATTGACAGAGTGAGGTCAGTCAACTCTTCCCTGGGTTTGTTACATTGACAGACTTGTGTCAGTCTTCTCTTCCCTGGGTGTGTTACATTGACAGATTGGGGTCAGTCTGCCCTTCCCTGAGTGTGTTACATTGACAGAGTGGGGTCAGTCTGTTCTTCCTTGGGTGTGTTAAATTGACAGTGTTGGGTCAGTCTGCTCTTCCCTGGGTGTGTTAAATTGACAGAGTGGGGTCAGTCTGTTCTTCCCTTGGTGTGTTACATTGACAGAGTGGTATCTGTCTGCTCTTCCCTGGGTGTGTTACATTGACAGAGTGGTTTCAGTCTGTTCTCCCATTGTGTGTTACATTGACATTGTGGGGTCAGTCTGCTCTTCCCTGGGTGTGTTACAATGATAGGGTGGGGTCAGTGTGCACATCACTGGGTGGGTTACATTGACAGAGTGGGGTAAGTCTGCAGTTCACTGTGTGAGTAATTTTGCAGAAGAGGACATTCTGCTCTTCTCTGGGTGGGTTACATTGACAGAGTGAGGTCAGTCTGCTCTTCCCTAGGTTTGTTACATTGACAGAGTTTGGTCAGTCTGCTCTTCCCTGGGTGTGTTACATTGACAGAGTTGGGTCAGTGTGCTCTTCCAGGGCGTGTCACATTGACAGAGTGGGGTCAGTCTGCTCTTCCCTGGGTGTGTTACATTGACAGAGTGACGTTAGTCTGCTCTTCCCAGGGCGTGTCACATTGACAGAGTGCGGTCAGTCTGCTCTTTTATGGGTGGGTTACATTGACAGAGTGGGGTCAGTCTGCTCTTCCCTGGGTGTGTTACATTGGCAGAGTGAGGTCAGTCTGCTCTTCCCTGGGTTTGTTACATTGACATAGTGGGGTCAGTCTGTCCTTCCCTGGGAGTGTTACATTGACAGAGTGGGGTCAGTCTGCTCTTCCCTGGGTGTGTTACATTGACAGAGTGGGGTCAGTTTGCACTTCCCTGGGTGTGTTACATTGACAGAGTGAGGTCAGTCTGCTCTTCCCTGGGTTTGTTACATTTACAGAGTGTGGTCAGTCTACTCTTCCCTGGAAGTGTTACATTGACAGAGTGGGGTAAGACTGCAGTTGACTGTGTGAGTAATTTTGCAGAAGCGGTCATTCTGCTCTTCTCTGGGTGCGTTACATTGACACAGTGAGGTCAGTCTGCTCTTCCCTTGGTGTGTTACAGTGACAGGGTGGGTTCAGTCTGCTCCTCCCTGGTTGTGTTACATTGACAGAGTGAGTTCAGTCTGTTCTTCCCTGGGTGTGTTACATTGACAGAGTGGGGTCAGTCTGCTCTTCCCTGGGTGTGTTACATTGACAGAGTGAGGTCAGTCTGCTCTTCCCTGGGTTTGTTACATTGACAGATTGGGGTCAGTCTTCACTTCCCTGGGTGTGTTACATTGACAGATTGGGGTCAGTCTGCTCTTCCCTGGGTGTGTTACATTGACAGAGTGGGGTCAGTCTGCTCTTCCCTGAGTGTGTTACATTGACAGAGTGGGGTCAGTCTGCTCTTCCCTGGGTATGTTACATTGACAGAGTGGCGTCAGTCTGTTCTTCCCTGGGAGTTTTACAGTGACAGGGTGGTGTCAGTCTGCTCTCACCTGGGTGTGTTAAATTGACAGAGTCGGGTCAGTCTGCTCTTCCCTGCGTGTGTTACATTGACAGAGTGGGGTCAGTCTGCCCTTTCCCAAGTTTGTTACATTGACACAGTGGGGTCAGTCTGTTGTTCCCTGGGTGTGTTACATTGACCGAGTGGGGTCAGTCTGTTCTCCCATTATGTGTTACATTGACAGAGTGGGGTCAGTCTGCTCTTCCCTGGGTGTGTTACATTGACAGAGTGGGGTCAGTCTGCACTTCCCTGGATGTGTTACATTGACAGAGTGGGGTCAATCTGCTCTTCCCTGGGTGGGTAACATTGACAGATTGGGGTCAGTCTGCTCTTCCCTGGGTGTGTTTCATTGACAGAGTGGGGTCAGTTTGCTCTTCCCTGGGTGTGTTCCATTGACAGAGTGGAGTCAGTCTCTTCTTCCCTGGGTGTGTTACATTGACAGAGTGAGGTCAGTCTGCTCTTCCCAGGGCGTGTCACATTGACAGAGTGCGGTCAATCTGCTCTTCCCTGGGTGGGTAACATTGACAGAGTGTGGTCAGTCTGCTCTTCCCAGGGCGTGTCACATAGACAGAGTGGGGCCAGTCTGCTCGTTTATGGGTGGGTTACATTGACAGGGTGGGTTCAGTCTGCTCCTCCCTGGATGTGTTACATTGACAGAGATGGGTCAGTCTGCTTTTCCCTGGGTGTGTTACATTGACAGAGTGGGGTCAGTCTGTTCTCCCAGGGTTTGTTACATTGACAGAGTGGGGTCAGTCTGCTCTTCCCTTGGTGTGTTACAATGACAGAGTGGGGTCAGTGTGCACTTCCCTGTGTGTGTTACATTGACAGAGTGGGGTCAGTCTGTTCTCCCAGGGTTTGTTACATTGACAGAATGGGGTCAGTCTGCTCTTCCCTTGGTGTGTTACAATGACAGAGTGGGGTCAGTGTGCACTTCCCTGTGTGTGTTACATTGACAGAGTGGGGGTCAGTCTGCTCTTCCCAGGATGTGTTACATTGACAGAGTGTGGTCAGTCTGCTCTTCCCAGGGCGTGTCACATTGACAGAGTGGGGTCAGTCTGCTCTTTTATGGGTGGATTACATTGACAGAATGAATTCAGTCTGCTCTTCCCTGCGTGTGTTACATTGACAGAGTGGGGTCAGTCTGCTCTTCCCTGGGTGTGTTACATTGACAGAGTGAGGTCAGTCAGCTCTTCCCTGGGTTTGTTACATTGACAGACTTGTGTCAGTCTTCTCTTCCCTGGGTGTGTTACATTGACAGATTGGGGTCAGTCTGCCCTTCCCTGAGTGTGTTACATTGACAGAGTGGGGTCAGTCTGTTCTTCCTTGGGTGTGTTAAATTGACAGTGTTGGGTCAGTCTGCTCTTCCCTGGGTGTGTTAAATTGACAGAGTGGGGTCAGTCTGTTCTTCCCTTGGTGTGTTACATTGACAGAGTGGTATCTGTCTGCTCTTCCCTGGGTGTGTTACATTGACAGAGTGGTTTCAGTCTGTTCTCCCATTGTGTGTTACATTGACATTGTGGGGTCTGTCTGCTCTTCCCTGGGTGTGTTACAATGATAGGGTGGGGTCAGTGTGCACATCACTGGGTGGGTTACATTGACAGAGTGGGGTAAGTCTGCAGTTCACTGTGTGAGTAATTTTGCAGAAGAGGACATTCTGCTCTTCTCTGGGTGGGTTACATTGACAGAGTGAGGTCAGTCTGCTCTTCCCTAGGTTTGTTACATTGACAGAGTTTGGTCAGTCTGCTCTTCCCTGGGTGTGTTACATTGACAGAGTTGGGTCAGTGTGCTCTTCCAGGGCGTGTCACATTGACAGAGTGGGGTCAGTCTGCTCTTCCCTGGGTGTGTTACATTGACAGAGTGACGTTAGTCTGCTCTTCCCAGGGCGTGTCACATTGACAGAGTGGGGTCAGTCTGCTCTTTTATGGGTGGGTTACATTGACAGAGTGGGGTCAGTCTGCTCTTCCCTGGGTGTGTTACATTGGCAGAGTGAGGTCAGTCTGCTCTTCCCTGGGTTTGTTACATTGACATAGTGGGGTCAGTCTGTCCTTCCCTGGGAGTGTTACATTGACAGAGTGGGGTCAGTCTGCTCTTCCCTGGGTGTGTTACATTGACAGAGTGGGGTCAGTTTGCACTTCCCTGGGTGTGTTACATTGACAGAGTGAGGTCAGTCTGCTCTTCCCTGGGTTTGTTACATTTACAGAGTGTGGTCAGTCTACTCTTCCCTGGAAGTGTTACATTGACAGAGTGGGGTAAGACTGCAGTTGACTGTGTGAGTAATTTTGCAGAAGCGGTCATTCTGCTCTTCTCTGGGTGGGTTACATTGACACAGTGAGGTCAGTCTGCTCTTCCCTTGGTGTGTTACAGTGACAGGGTGGGTTCAGTCTGCTCCTCCCTGGTTGTGTTACATTGACAGAGTGAGTTCAGTCTGCTCTTCCCTGGGTGTGTTACATTGACAGAGTGGGGTCAGTCTGCTCTTCCCTGGGTGTGTTACATTGACAGAGTGAGGTCAGTCTGCTCTTCCCTGGGTTTGTTACATTGACAGATTGGGGTCAGTCTTCACTTCCCTGGGTGTGTTACATTGACAGATTGGGGTCAGTCTGCTCTTCCCTGGGTGTGTTACATTGACAGAGTGGGGTCAGTCTGCTCTTCCCTGAGTGTGTTACATTGACAGAGTGGGGTCAGTCTGTACTTCCCTGGGAGTGTTACATTGACAGAGTGGGGTCAGTCTGCTCTTCCCTGGGTGTGTTACATTGACAGAGTGGGGTCAGTTTGCACTTCCCTGGGTGTGTTACATTGACAGAGTGAGGTCAGTCTGCTCTTCCCTGGGTTTGTTACATTTACAGAGTGTGGTCAGTCTACTCTTCCCTGGAAGTGTTACATTGACAGAGTGGGGTAAGACTGCAGTTGACTGTGTGAGTAATTTTGCAGAAGCGGTCATTCTGCTCTTCTCTGGGTGGGTTACATTGACACAGTGAGGTCAGTCTGCTCTTCCCTTGGTGTGTTACAGTGACAGGGTGGGTTCAGTCTGCTCCTCCCTGGTTGTGTTACATTGACAGAGTGAGTTCAGTCTGCTCTTCCCTGGGTGTGTTACATTGACAGAGTGGGGTCAGTCTGCTCTTCCCTGGGTGTGTTACATTGACAGAGTGAGGTCAGTCTGCTCTTCCCTGGGTTTGTTACATTGACAGATTGGGGTCAGTCTTCACTTCCCTGGGTGTGTTACATTGACAGATTGGGGTCAGTCTGCTCTTCCCTGGGTGTGTTACATTGACAGAGTGGGGTCAGTCTGCTCTTCCCTGAGTGTGTTACATTGACAGAGTGGGGTCAGTCTGTTCTTCCTTGGGTGTGTTAAATTGACAGTGTTGGGTCAGTCTGCTCTTCCCTGGGTGTGTTACATTGACAGAGTGGCGTCAGTCTGCTCTTCCCTGGGAGTGTTACAGTGACAGGGTGGTGTCAGTCTGCTCTCCCCTGGGTGTGTTACATTGACAGAGTGGGGTCAGTCTGCTCTTCCCTGGGTGTGTTACATTGACAGAGTGGTATCTGTCTGCTCTTCGCTGGGTGTGTGACATTGACAGAGTGGGGTCAGTCTGTTCTCCCATTGTGTGTTACATTGACAGAGTGGGGTCAGTCTGCTCTTCCCTGGGTGTGTTACAATGACAGAGTGGGGTCAATGTGCACTTCACTGGGTGGGTTACATTGACAGAGTGGGGTAAGTCTGCAGTTCACTGTGTGAGTAACTTTGCAGAAGAGGTCATTCTGCTCTTCTCTGTCTGTGTTACATTGACAGAGTGAGGTCAGTCTGCTCTTCCCTGGGTTTGTTACATTGACAGAGTTTGGTCAGTCTGCTCTTCCCTGGGTGTGTTACATTGACATAGTTGGGTCAGTGTGCTCTTCCCAGGGCGTGTCACATTGACAGAGTGGGGACTGTCTGCTCTTTTATGGGTGGGTTACATTGACAGAGTGGGGTCAGTCTGCTCTTCCCTGGGTGTGTTACATTGACAGAGTGGGGTCAGTCTGATCTTCCCTGGTTGTGTTACATTGACAGAGTGAGTTCAGTCTGCTCTTCCCTGGGTGTGTTACATTGACAGAGTGGGGTCAGTCTGCTCTTCCCTGGGAGGGTTACATTGACAGAGTGGGGTCAGTCTTCTCTTCCCTGGGTGTGTTACATTGACAGATTGGGGTCAGTCTGCCCTTCCCCAAGTTTGTTACATTGACACAGTGGGGTCAGTCTGTTGTTCCCTGGGTGTGTTTCATTGACAGAGTGGGGTCAGTTTGCTCTTCCCTGGGTGTGTTCCATTGACAGAGTGGAGTCAGTCTCTTCTTCCCTGGGTGGGTAACATTGACAGAGTGGGGTCAGTCTGCTCTTCCCTGGGTGTGTTTCATTGACAGAGTGGGGTCAATCTGCTCTTCCCTGGGTGGGTAACATTGACAGAGTGTGGTCAGTCTGCTCTTCCCAGGGCGTGTCACATTGACAGAGTGGGGCCAGTCTGCTCGTTTATGGGTGGGTTACATTGACAGGGTGGGTTCAGTCTGCTCCTCCCTGGATGTGTTACATTGACAGAGTTGGGTCAGTCTGCTTTTCCCTGGGTTTGTTACATTGACAGAGTGGGGTCAGTCTGCTCTTCCCTGGGTGTGTTACATTGGCAGACTGGGGTCAGTCTGCTCTTCCCTGGGTGTGTTACATTGACAGAGTTGGGTAAGACTGCAGTTGACTGTGTGAGTAATTTTGCAGAAGCGGTCATTCTGCTCTTCTTTGGGTGTGTTACATTGACAGAGTGAGGTCAGTCTGCTCTTCCCTGGGTGTGTTACAGTGACAGGGTGGGTTCAGTCTGCTCCTCCCTGGTTGTGTTACATTGACAGAGTTAGTTCAGTCTGCTCTTCCCTGGGTGTGTTACATTGACAGAGTGGGGTCAGTCTGCTCTTCCCTGGGTGTGTTACATTGACAGAGTGAGGTCAGTCTGCTCTTCACTGGGTTTGTTACATTGACAGATTGGGGTCAGTCTTCTCTTCCCTGGGTGTGTTACATTGACAGATTGGGGTCAGTCTGCTCTTCCCTGAGTGTGTTACATTGACAGAGTGGGGTCAGTCTGTTCTTCCTTGGGTGTGTTAAATTGACAGTGTTGGGTCAGTCTGCTCTTCCCTGGGTGTGTTACATTGACAGAGTGGGGTCAGTCTGCTCTTCCCTGGGTGTGTTACATTGACAGAGTGAGGTCAGTCTGCTCTTCCCTGGGTTTGATACATTGACAGATTGGGGTCAGTCTTCTCTTCCCTGGGTGTGTTACATTGACAGATTGGGGTCAGTCTGCTCTTCCCTGAGTGTGTTACATTGACAGAGTGGGGTCAGTCTGTTCTTCCTTGGGTGTGTTAAATTGACAGTTTTGGGTCAGTCTGCTCTTCCCTGGGTGTGTTACATTGACAGAGTGGCGTCAGTCTGTTCTTCCCTGTAATTTATACAGTGACAGGGTGGTGTCAGTCTGCTCTCACCCGCGTGTGTTAAATTGACAGAGTGGGGTCAGTCTGCTCTTCCCTGGGTGTGTTACATTGACAGAGTGGGGTCAGTCTGCTCTTCCCTGAGTGTGTTACATTGACAGAGTGGGGTCAGTCTGCTCTTCCCTGGGTGTGTTACATTGACAGAGTGGCGTCAGTCTGTTCTTCCCTGGGAGAGTTACAGTGACAGGGTGGTGTCAGTCTGCTCTCCACTGGGTATGTTACATTGACAGAGTGGGGTCAGTCTGCTCTTCCCTGGGTGTGTTAAATTGACAGAGTGGGGTCAGTATGTTCTTCCCTTGGTGTGTTACATTGACAGAGTGGTATCTGTCTGCTCTTCCCTGGGTGTGTTACATTGACAGAGTGGGGTCAGTGTGCACATCACTGGGTGGGTTACATTGACAGAGTGGGGTAAGTCTGCAGTTCACTGTGTGAGTAATTGTGCAGAAGAGGACATTCTGCTCTTCTCTGGGTGGGTTACATTGACAGAGTGAGGTCAGACTGCTCTTCCCTGGGTTTGTTACATTGACAGAGTTTGGTCAGTCTGCTCTTCCCTGGATGTGTTACATTGACAGAGTTGGGTCAGTGTGCTCTTCCCAGGGCGTGTCACATTGACAGAGTGGGGTCAGTCTGCTCTTTTATGGGTGTGTTACATTGATAGAGTGAGGTTCGTCTGCTCTTCCCAGGGCGTGTCACACTGACAGAGTGGGGTCAGTCTGCTCTTTTATGGGTGGGTTACATTGACAGAGTGGGGTCAGTCTGCTCTTCCCTGGGTCTGTAACATTGGCAGAGTGAGGTCAGTCTGCTCTTCCCTGGGTTTGTTACATTGACACAGTGGAGTCAGTCTGCTCTTCCCTGGGTGTGTTACATTGAGAGATTGGGGTTAGTCTGCTCTTCCCCAAGTTTGTTACATTGACAGAGTGGGGTCAGTCTGCTCTTCCCTGGGTGTGTTACATTGACAGAGTGAGGTCAGTCTGCTCTTCCCTGGGTTTGTTACATTTACAGAGTGTGGTCAGTCTACTCTTCCCTGGGTGTGTTATTTTGACAGAGTGGGGTAAGACTGCAGTTGACTGTGTGAGTAATTTTGCAGAAGCGGTCATTCTGCTCTTCTCTGGGTGGGTTACATTGACAGAGTGAGGTCAGACTGCTCTTCCCTGGGTGTGATACATTGACAGAGTGAGGTCAGTCTGCTCTTCCCTGAGTGTGTTACATTGACAGAGTGGGGTCAGTCTGCTCTTCCCTGGGTGTGTTACATTGACAGAGTGAGGTCAGTCTGCTCTTCCCTGGGTTTGTTACATTGACAGATTGGGGTCAGTCTTCTCTTTCCTGAGTGTGTTACATTGACAGAGTGGGGTCAGTCTGTTCTTCCTTGGGTGTGTTAAATTGACAGTGTTGGGTCAGTCTGCTCTTCCCTGGGTGTGTTACATTGACAGAGTGGCGTCAGTCTGTTCTTCCCTGGGGGTTTTACAGTGACAGGGTGGTGTCAGTCTGCTCTTCCCTGGGTGTGTTACATTGACAGAGTGGGGTCAGTCTGCTCTTCCCTGGGTGTGTTAAATTGACAGAGTGGGGTGAGTCTGTTCTTCCCTTGGTGTGTTACATTGACAGAGTGGTATCTGTCTGCTCTTCCCTGGGTGTGTTACATTGACAGAGTGGGGTCAGTCTGTTCTCCTATTGTGTGTTACATTGACAGAGTGGGGTCAGTCTGCTCTTCCCTGGGTGTGTTACAATGCCAGAGTGGGGTCAATGTGCACTTCACTGGGTGGGTTACATTGACAGAGTGGGGAAGTCTGCAGTTCACTGTGTGAGTAACTTTGCAGAAGATGTCATTCTGCTCTTCCCTGAGTGTATTACATTGATAGAGTGGGGTCAGTCTGATCTTCCCTGGTTGTGTTACATTGACAGAGTGAGTTCAGTCTGCTCTTCCCTGGGTGTGTTACATTGACAGAGTGGGGTCAGTCTGCTCTTCCCTGGGAGAGTTACATTGACAGAGTGGGGTCAGTCTTCTCTTCCCTGGGTGTGTTACATTGACAGATTGGGGTCCGTCTGCTCTTCCCAAAGTTTGTTACATTGACACAGTGGGGTCAGTCTGCTCTTCCCTGGCTGTGTTACATTGACAGAGTGGGGTCAGTCTGCTCTTCCCTGGGTGTGTTCCATTGACAGAGTGGGGTCAGTCTGCTCTTCCCTGGGTGTGTTACATTGACTGAGTGACGTCAGTCTGCTCTTCCCAGGGCGTGTCACATTGACAGTGTGGGGTCAATCTGCTCTTCCCTGGGTGGGTAACATTGACAGATTGTGGTCAGTCTGCTCTTCCCAGGGCGTGTCACATTGACAGAGTGGGGCCAGTCTGCTCTTTTATGGGTGGGTTACATTGACACAGTGGGGTAAGTCTGCTATTCCCTGGGTGTGTTACATTGACAGAGTGGGGTCAGTCTGCTCTTTCCTGGGTGGGTTACATTGACAGAATGGGGTCAGTCTGTTCTTCCCTGGGTGTGTTACATTGACAGAGTGGGGTCAGTCTCCCCTTCCCTGGGTGCGTTACATTGACAGAGTGGGGGTCAGTCTGCTCTTCCCTGGGTTTGTTACTTTGATAGGGTGGGGTCAGTGTGCACTTCCCTGGGTGTGTTACATTGACAGAGTGGGGTCAGTCTGCTCTTCCCTGGGTGTGTTACATTGACAGAGTGGGGTCAGCCTGCTCTTCCCTGTGTGTGTTACATTGACAGATTGGGGTCAGTCTGCACTTCCCTGGGTGTGTTACTTTGACAGAGTGGGGTCAGTCTGCTCTTCCCTGTGTGTGTTACATTGACAGAGTGGGGTCAGTCTGCACTTCCCTGGGTGTGTTACATTGAGAGATTGGGGTTAGTCTGCTCTTCCCCAAGTTTGTTACATTGACAGAGTGGGGTCAGTCTGCTCTTCCCTGGGTGTGTTACATTGACAGAGTGAGGTCAGTCTGCTCTTCCCTGGGTTTGTTACATTTACAGAGTGTGGTCAGTCTACTCTTCCCTGGGTGTGTTATTTTGACAGAGTGGGGTCAGTCTGCTCTTCCCTGTGTGTGTTACATTGACAGAGTGGGGTCAGTCTGCACTTCCCTGGGTGTGTTACTTTGACAGAGTGGGGTCAGTCTGCTCTTCCCTGTGTGTGTTACATTGACAGAGTGGGGTCAGTCTGCTCTTCCCTGGGTGGGTAACATTGACAGATTGTGGTCAGTCTGCTCTTCCCAGGGCGTGTCACATTGACAGAGTGGGGCCAGTCTGCTCTTTTATGGGTGGGTTACATTGACACAGTGGGGTAAGTCTGCTATTCCCTGGGTGTGTTACATTGACAGAGTGGGGTCAGTCTGCTCTTTCCTGGGTGGGTTACATTGACAGATTGGGGTCAGTCTGTTCTTCCCTGGGTGTGTTACATTGACAGAGTGGGGTCAGTCTCCCCTTCCCTGGGTGCGTTACATTGACAGAGTGGGGGTCAGTCTGCTCTTCCCTGGGTTTGTTACTTTGATAGGGTGGGGTCAGTGTGCACTTCCCTGGGTGTGTTACATTGACAGAGTGGGGTCAGTCTGCTCTTCCCTGGGTGTGTTACATTGACAGAGTGGGGTCAGCCTGCTCTTCCCTGTGTGTGTTACATTGACAGATTGGGGTCAGTCTGCACTTCCCTGGGTGTGTTACTTTGACAGAGTGGGGTCAGTCTGCTCTTCCCTGTGTGTGTTACATTGACAGAGTGGGGTCAGTCTGCACTTCCCTGGGTGTGTTACATTGAGAGATTGGGGTTAGTCTGCTCTTCCCCAAGTTTGTTACATTGACAGAGTGGGGTCAGTCTGCTCTTCCCTGGGTGTGTTACATTGACAGAGTGAGGTCAGTCTGCTCTTCCATGGGTTTGTTACATTTACAGAGTGTGGTCAGTCTACTCTTCCCTGGGTGTGTTATTTTGACAGAGTGGGGTCAGTCTGCTCTTCCCTGTGTGTGTTACATTGACAGAGTGGGGTCAGTCTGCACTTCCCTGGGTGTGTTACTTTGACAGAGTGGGGTCAGTCTGCTCTTCCCTGTGTGTGTTACATTGACAGAGTGGGGTCAGTCTGCTCTTCCCTGGGTGGGTAACATTGACAGATTGTGGTCAGTCTGCTCTTCCCAGGGCGTGTCACATTGACAGAGTGGGGCCAGTCTGCTCTTTTATGGGTGGGTTACATTGACACAGTGGGGTAAGTCTGCTATTCCCTGGGTGTGTTACATTGACAGATTGGGGTCAGTCTGTTCTTCCCTGGGTGTGTTACATTGACAGAGTGGGGTCAGTCTCCCCTTCCCTGGGTGTGTTACATTGACAGAGTGGGGGTCAGTCTGCTCTTCCCTGGGTTTGTTACTTTGATAGGGTGGGGTCAGTGTGCACTTCCCTGGGTGTGTTACATTGACAGAGTGGGGTCAGTCTGCTCTTCCCTGGGTGTGTTACATTGACAGAGTGGTGTCAGCCTGCTCTTCCCTGTGTGTGTTACATTGACAGATTGGGGTCAGTCTGCACTTCCCTGGGTGTGTTACTTTGACAGAGTGGGGTCAGTCTGCTCTTCCCTGTGTGTGTTACATTGACAGAGTGGGGTCAGTCTGCACTTCCCTGGGTGTGTTACATTGAGAGATTGGGGTTAGTCTGCTCTTCCCCAAGTTTGTTACATTGACAGAGTGGGGTCAGTCTGCTCTTCCCTGGGTGTGTTACATTGACAGAGTGAGGTCAGTCTGCTCTTCCCTGGGTTTGTTACATTTACAGAGTGTGGTCAGTCTACTCTTCCCTGGGTGTGTTATTTTGACAGAGTGGGGTCAGTCTGCTCTTCCCTGTGTGTGTTACATTGACAGAGTGGGGTCAGTGTGCACTTCCCTGGGTGTGTTACTTTGACAGAGTGGGGTCAGTCTGCTCTTCCCTGGGTGTGTTACATTGAGAGATTGGGGTTAGTCTGCTCTTCCCCAAGTTTGTTACATTGACAGAGTGGGGTCAGTCTGCTCTTCCCTGGGTGTGTTACATTGACAGTGTGGGGTCAATCTGCTCTTCCCTGGGTGGGTAACATTGACAGATTGTGGTCAGTCTGCTCTTCCCAGGGCGTGTCACATTGACAGAGTGGGGCCAGTCTGCTCTTTTATGGGTGGGTTACATTGACACAGTGGGGTAAGTCTGCTATTCCCTGGGTGTGTTACATTGACAGAGTGGGGTCAGTCTGCTCTTTCCTGGGTGGGTTACATTGACAGATTGGGGTCAGTCTGTTCTTCCCTGGGTGTGTTACATTGACAGAGTGGGGTCAGTATGCTCTTCCCTGTGTGTGTTACATTGACAGAGTGGGGTCAGCCTGCTCTTCCCTGTGTGTGTTACATTGACAGATTGGGGTCAGTCTGCACTTCCCTGGGTGTGTTACTTTGACAGAGTGGGGTCAGTCTGCTCTTCCCTGTGTGTGTTACATTGACAGAGTGGGGTCAGTCTGCACTTCCCTGGGTGTGTAACATTGACAGAGTGGGGTCAGTATGCTCTTCCCTGTGTGTGTTACATTGACAGAGTCGGGTCAGTCTGCACTTCCCTGTGTGTGTTACATTGACAGAGTGGGGTCAGTCTGCTCTTCCCTGGGTGTGTTACATTGACAGAGTGGGGTCAGTCTGCCCTTCCCTGGGTGTTTTACATTGACAGAGTGGGGGTCAGTCTGCTCTTCCCTGGGTTTGTTACTTTGACAGAGTGGGGTCAGTCTTCTCTTCCCTGGGTGTGTTACATTGACAGATTGGGGTCAGTGTGCACTTCCCTAGGTGGGTTACATTGACAGAGTTGGGTCAGTCTGCTCTTCAGTGCATGGGTCAGGTGACGGTCTACCTCTTTCATTGGGGCGGATGTCAAGGAGCATCTTAAACCGGAGAGGGATCGGGGGGTATTGGAGCCGTTCAGAGAGAGAGTACAGAAGGTAAGACAGCTCAGCTCAAAGCACGGTAGTTAATGCTGCCCCGATTAAAATATTGAAGATGGCAGAGGGGCAGATGAGCTGAGACAGGGTGGGAGCTGGGCGATATTGATGATGTGGAAGGACAGTGTGTGTATCTGATCACATTCTGTCAGTCTGACTAATAGCAGTCATTCCTGCCACTGGATTCACTGAGGGGTGAAGGCTATGTGAACAGAGTAGACTGTCCCTGTTATTCTGTTCCTGACTCTCCAGCTCCCACTCTGTTAGTGACCTCTCAGTCTCCCGGGAAATGGGCTTTTTCCCAATTGTGCCGGATTCCTGGCCTTCATCCTTGGCCGAGCTGAGAGTTGATGGTCTGAGGAATATCATTCCCAAATGACTCCTGTCCAAGATAATACCGATTAATGTGTCTGTGTATCCTCCAGTAATCTGTAAACATCATTGCTCAGGGCTGGAGGGACATGGATTGATGACATTGAGGATGTTATGAACCAGACCAAAATCCTCTGCCTTAAGAAAATGGTCTAGACCCCTTTTCCTGATTTCCTGAAGGGAAGTGTAAGGCGTTACAATGTGATTGGTCAAACTGCCAGGCTTGAATCAAAATACACTTTACTCCACACTATCGTTGTAACACAAACATAAGGAAGAAAGATTGGACAAACCGAACTCGATTGGAAACCTGAACCAAATGAACATTATTTAACTATAAACAGCAACTGTTCGGATATCGTAACATTCCATAAACCACACAATTCTGGTCTTTCTGCTATCGGGAGAATGGGGTGAAACTTGTAAAGATTCAGAAAAGATTTACAAGGATGTTTGCAGATTCAGGATTTCTGATTGTTTTGTGGCTGGAGTTTATTTTATCCTTGTGTAGATTTGACACATTAACCCTCCCTCCCCACCACTACAGAAGCTGTTGGAACTGTTCAGTGTTTCCAGTGGCTTCTGTAATTATTTCAGGTTCCTGACTGGAGCAGTCTCTCACTTTTCGAACAAAACAAACCCATCCTTGTGCTGCAACCAATATTTCAATAAGAAATGGGAAGCAGCAGAGGGGAAAGCTTCTGAGATGCTGAGCAATGCTGCCCGGTTCCACACTGCAATTCACAGGAACCATCACCAGGAAAAGCAAGGAGCAATCTGACAGATCCGGTTTACCACAGAATGAAAGATTTATTTCTTCGATTTATCCCAGTGCCTTACCTTTAAAAGGCTGTTTACAAACCACAACACTGCAATGGCTGGGAATCGGACCCAGGTCAACTGCTTGGAAGACAGCTCTGCTCCCCACTATCCCACCATCACCCTCCTAACAGCTCCCTCCCCATTCCCAAACACACTTAACAAGGCCGTGATCATCACCAACTGGATTGGGGCTGAAATCCAAACATACACATCCTCTGTATCTAACCCAGTGATGGAGCTCTCCTGATTGAGTTTGATGTGAACAGGATGGGGGAAGTGGGGGATTTAATCAGTACCTAACGCCGAGCTCAAAATGGCCTGGGAATTTGAAATGCTGCAGTGTAGAGGGAGATTTACTCTGTATCTGACCCCATTCTCTAGCTGCCCTGGGGATTTAAATGGAGACAGTTTAATGGGAGCTTTATTTTGTCTGGAACCCTGTGCTCCCTCTGCCCTGGGAGTGTTTGCTGGGATCACTGTCTAACCTCTGTGATATGGATCCTATGAAGATCGATGGGAGACAGTGTAAATGGAATTGTCAGGATCCAATTCCTTCACGTGGATGAGAGAAGGTGGGAAAAAATGATACCAGTGGGACTGAAGGGTCAGTAGCAGAATGAAGACACCATTGGCTCAGAGAGAGTAGACAGGAGAGAGGGTCATGAGGGTTTCAGACTGGAGGGAGCTACAGGCACATACAAGTTGGGAACTGTTTTCAGTAAAAGACAATTGATCCCAGGTCACTGCAGAGTGTAAGAATCTGATGCCTTTCCCTCACTATCCCCCTCCAATCCCTGGGAAGATCTGCTCCCACACCATGTTCCATCCCAACTGCTGACTGTGTTACATACATTAATACATTGGAGCTGGGCAGAGGTGCTTTTAACCCTGGGATCTTGCTGTGTAACTTGCCTCCAAAATGCTCTTGCTCCCCCTTTCAACTAATCTTTTCCCTCTTTTATCCCGAGGAACCTTTGTTTGGAAAGCTGCAACGTGAAGATCCAAAATGTTCGAGTCCAGGAAAGAACAACCTCCAGAGGGGGAGCACGGGCCTGAGGCCTGAGGCCTGGTCGACAGGCTGCACCCCGTGGGGGCCCACAGTGAGTTGCGTGTTTATCTCCCCCGAGGTTTAATCTCCTCTGGGGGGACCCTGGGTTTTAGGGGCCTCTGGGTAACTGGCTCCTGTCAGATTGTGGCCCTGTCATTTTTAAAACAGGTTTGAAGCCTGGGGTTAAAGTTTGTCAATCCCCAGGATATGAGAGGTAGGACTCTCTTAGGGTGGAATTAAAACCCAAATGCTGTGACCCTCTCTAAAGACTCCCTCTCTCACCCTTCTCTCTCACCCCTCTCTCTCTCACACCCCCCCTCTCACCCTCCCTCTCTCATCCCGTCCCTCTTCCCCCTCCCA